>NW_007728682.1:295012-298060 GCF_000696425.1 Galeopterus variegatus | reverse complement strand
ATATATTTCTTCTAATAGATCTTTAGCTTAATTTCTGTTAAATATTTGGCATATAATATCTGAACTTCCATTTGTATTCTTGCTTTGAGCTCCACAAATGTTATGGGTTGGCCTGAGTGACCAGCTTTGCATAATAGCACAAGAGAAAGTTGGGTGGTACATTTGTTCCAAAGCATTTACTTCGGACTCTTCACCTCCACTAGGCCCCTTCCCTTTCCTTGGATAAACTCAGATCAACACAAAATATGTCAGTATGTCTCACTTACACTGAAATACAGACCTTATTGGTGTTTTATGTTTTGTAGAGTGAAACGTTTTGCTAATGGTGCTCAGCAAATAACAGTCGTCACATGCATGACAGTAGATGCCTGTGGAGCCAATTTCCCTGTGCTTATTTACATTGTCTCTCAAAATAGTAATTCTGTCTGGTGTTCCAGAGATTCACTTGGCTGGGGAAATGTCCACATCCTAGTCCTCAAACACCTGCCTATCAATTCAGTATTATACTTGTCAATCTCCTGCAGCAGCCATTTAAGCAAATGCTGCTGTGGAGATCCATTCAAGGGATTATTTTTACACAGATGTTTGCATGCCAGAATAGGCTTTAATGGAGATGAAAGGTATCTAGATTATCTCACGAGTATAAACCTGTTACTATTGTTTTCACTGACTGTGGGTCTGTGGTGTAGGTTCTTTAGTTATAGCCTAGTTAAATATTGTTACTCTGTAAATCAGTGCTATATAACATGTCTAAGACTTTAGCGAGCTTTTGAGTGGGTTAAAACAGACTGGAGGTTAAGATCCTAAAGTGTTTGTTATTTTTCCCTTTGACAGTAAATTCTAAGGTCTTTTCTCTTTAATCATAGAATTGAATAAATAAAATCAGCAGATGGTGTTCAATCCTTTGTGTCTTGTCTAAGCAACTGAAACTCTCCCCAAAGCTCTACAAAAGTGCTAATCTATAGGGTTGGCAAACTCACCTGTGTCTGATGGAGCCAAGCTAAAGGGATTTAAGTTAATAGGAGAACATTTGAGCCTGTATTTCATCTTTAATCATTTATACTCTTTTTTTTTAAAGTACTATGTGGCAAGCAATACTGGTTGAGCCAGTTTGCAACCTCCACCTTGGGAGTGATCTACATGATATGATTTGTGTTATTGTGATAAGTTTCTGTGGCCTTACATAGCTCACTTATGTGACTGGAACAGTACTTGAAATTCTACTATTAAAGAGGCATTCTTTTAGATTAACCAATCTTTCTTTGTACACTTCATAAAGGAATTTAACAATATGTCAGTGCAAGCATAGCACATTTGCATCAATAATTTCTTCCTCCACAAGTATTCTAAAGTCCTGGTATGGGAGGAGAGAGTCCAGTTGCTACAAAGAAGGGCAAAAGGAGACTGGGAAACATAAATAATGCTCTCCTACAAGAAACTCCATTTTTATTCAGCTATGATGTGTCAGTCATACTTTAACAGAGTGTCTCATTTGTTTCTCATATTTGACTTATGCTTAAGTATTCTTGTTATTCATTCAAAGAAACAACCTAGGAGTGAGTAAGTGGCTTGCCAAAGATCATATAGTTAGTAACATGCCAATTAGGACTCAAATATAAATTCTTTTGTTCTGAGTGTTATGTTCCTCCTACTACACATAGCATTTCCTTGTCTAAATCATGTTGTCTGTTAAGTAAATTAGTGATTTTCTCTGCTGTGGATAATTAAAGCTTCAATTAACTGAGTACTTGATTCATGTGATAAGCACATAGGGTCTGGACCCAGCGGTTCTGGGTTCAGGTGTCAGTCCAGCAATTACTGGTTGTATAATTTTGGACACATTATTTACTTTATTTATAAATGGGTATAATAATCTTAATCACTTCATAAGGTTATCATGAAAATGAATTGAGTGACTACATTTAATGTGCTTAGAACAATTCCTAGTGAGATAGGAGGTGCTCAGTTTCCCTGTGTTTGGGTTTTGGGACATGCTTCTAGGTTTCAAGCCACTCCCAAGGTCTCAAGCCTCTCCTCTAGGCCCTCCCCTAGAGGAAAGTTACCATTGCTAGGTAGACCTATTTTCAGCACCAACACAGGGAAATTGAGTCCTCAGGAGGCTGGCTTATGCAAATCCAGTGACTGGGCAGCTCAGTAGAGAAGGGTTAGATGACCCTGGTAGCCAAGCAGGCTCAGTGGAAGGGAGTTTATCCTTTGATCACCTTCCACTAGGGGTGCTAAAAAGCACAGAATATTCTTGAATATGTCTGGTGCATGTAATAGGATTTGACCAATGAAAATGCTCCAAAAAGAGACCAACTGAGCATGTACAATACTATGTTACATAACTGGGAACCACCCCATTAATTGAATGTTCATTAGAGAGCAAAACTATAAAAGCCAAATTCCAGCAGAAGGCGGGACTGTTGCTCATTTTCCTGGGGCAACCCGCACTTTGCTGGCTGCGGTGTGGATGCTTTCTTTTTGTATCAGACTTACTTTCAGCAAGTGGCTGCTCACTCTCTTGAGCCAGCCTGCCCTCTGTACTTAACTTTAAGTATCTATTTCTTACTCTTATCTTAAACTTGGGGTGTGCCCTGCTCAGTCTCTGGAGTTAGGCCGCACTCTCTCTGTGGAATCTGTATTTCTTATCTGTTACACTAAACCTGTTCTCACTTCTACTGTGATTCTACCCTTGAATTCTTTCCTGTAGCAGAGTCAGAAACCTGGTAAGAGGATAGGGTGGGTTAAGGCCTGCTATCAGATGCCTCAGACTCTTTCTCTGACATCGCTAGCACAAAATAACTGCTCAATAACTCTTAGCTATTATACTTATTACCTTATTAAATCCTTCCAAAAACACTCTTAAAGAAATATTCCCTTACTTAAGTAAACTGGATTCAGCAAAATTAGATGACTTGCTTAAGATCACCCAGGTAGTAAATTCAAAGCAAGAAAGCTAGTTTATTTTACACCAGAGTTTATGATACACTGTGTAGCAAGGTTGAGATGGCACCTGCAAACCTGATAGAACAACTGCTCAATATC
>NW_007728682.1:292734-293662 GCF_000696425.1 Galeopterus variegatus | reverse complement strand
CCCAGTGTTAGTTTAGTTTGTGAGTAAATACTAAACATCAAAAAGATGTTCCTAATAATCAGTTCAAACTAATATAATGTTAAATTGTTTGTAGAATTGAAATATATCTCGGGATCCTAAAATTTGACCAAAGTTTCCTAGATTTTTTGTTTTTGTTTTTTGGCATGTTCATAAAATTTTACAAGCCTTGCAATTTGTGGCTTCTGACAAAGTCTCTCTGAAAAGGATAATGAATTAATTACAGACATCGAGAAGTCTACTGCTCACAAATTTTTGTAATTCTGTGCTGTCATTCGACGGAACTGCAATCTCCGAAAAATCCAAAATTTATATGAGCCAAGTACAAGCTGTGTATTCAACTGCAGCACTTGTCAAAGCAATGGCAAGCCCATAGTGAAGATAAAGTATTTCAGTCTGTATGGAAACAATCAGATTCCTTTCTTCCCTTGAGAGTGGATGCATAATTAAAAATAAGACATAATTACTGTACTTTTGTATTTAAAAGAAAATTCAGCAAGCACACAGCAGCTGGAAGAATTAAACTGCAGGTGAAGGCAACTTGCAACTTGGGAGGTAACTGCCACGTGATTTATGCTGCATCATGAATTAAGCACTAGATGAATACCATATTGGTACACGTAATATGTAGCAGCTATTCATATAATAAGCAGCAGAAGGATATTTTAATCTCTCATATTATCATTATGTTAGTGAAAGGCAAGGATGATTTTAGCAAAAGCATTAAATGAATTGTGAGCCCCAAACTGAAATAAACATTACTAATTTGCTGCCCCAATGGAAAGCAATTTTAAGTAGATGTGTATTTTTTTATGTTACAGTCTGTTTACTTCCAAAAAGGATTTGATGCAACTTAAATTCATTCCAAAGAGAAAGCAAACTAAAATACAAAGCAAACTAAAGTTTGGGG
>NW_007728682.1:285433-292087 GCF_000696425.1 Galeopterus variegatus | reverse complement strand
GATGCACACTAGAGTTTGAGAACCACTGTTGTAGACAAAGGTAAGGCCATGAGTTGGAAGGATTCTGGGTCCCTGGATGACTGCATGGAGCAGAGACTCCTCTCCTATCTTCTTTCCCACCTCATTGGACTGCAACATAAGACAATTTTTGTGTTACATTAAATCTCTGAGATCTTCAAGTTGCTTTCTACAGCAATTAGCCTATCCTGACTAATACTGCTTCCTGTTTCTTTATCTCTTGTTGCTCTTGATGTAACAACACCCTGCTTTTGTCCCAGACACAACAAGTTCTGTTTGGAATGATGATGAGGGAATAAACCAACAACTAATAAGTATTGCTTTCTCTCAGGCTTTGCTATCTTAACCTTCCTTCAATTTTCACATATGAGGGTACTGCAAAAACTTCTTGGAAAGATTTGTATTATCTTTCAATTCTATTTTTCCACTAACTTTTTAAAGTACCCTCATACTATTCCTTCTGTCTAGATCATTACCTACTGCTAACCTTGTAAAACATTGCTTGTCCTTCAAGCATCTCCACATCTGTAAAATCTGAAGGTCACTTTATGTGATAAGGAAAGCACTTTTCTACATACTCTTACAGAATTTCTTGCCATTCAGGAACCTGAAGTTCCCTAATATGAGACAAACATTCCAAACACTCAAAATTTGGCATAAAATTGCATAACATTCTTTATTCTATATAGTTGATATTTTAAAATTTTGCCCCACATTCTTTTAAGTTTTCTTTCTTTGGGGGAAATGCTTTCCTCCCACTTCAAATGTGTATTTCTATCGAATATGTGACTTAGTTCTATCCAATCAGAGCCGTTTCCTAGAAATTTTCTAAGTGGGCTTACTGAAAAACTTTTAATTGGTATCAACACCATAATGTCGTGACCCTGGGCTGCCACATGGAAAAGTCTGTTGTTCTGTGAAAGATATCAGTACTAAAGACAGTAAAATGTCACTTTTGACCATATCCTTACTCCTGGATCCAGTCATTCCTGAAGTTGGATCCACCAATAAATTCTCTCCTTTTCTTCAGCTTGAGTTGAGTTCCTAGCACTGGCTTCCAAAAGCTGCTATGTGCTATGAATATGGAAATAAATTAGTTCTTTTCTAAAAAGAGGGATTACAATAGGTCTTAAGCTGAAGAAGGGAGAAGAGAAACCTAGATGTAGGATGAAGTAAGAAACATAATCTTTTAAGTATGGTGAGGAAGGATAGTCAAGAAAATGTAAGACAAGTGAAAAAGGGCATCTTAGTAAAGACAGGGCAACACCAGGTCTAGGCCTTCATTTCATAGCTTTTATTTTTTTCACTTTTTTCTTATACGTCTATGCTATTTTTTAAAATACATTAAAAATTAGCTTTGTTCTAAGCAGTAAAGTTCACAAAACCATGGGCTGATTTGCTACTTTCATACGCATAGCTATCGGTGCTGTGAAGTAGCCATTCCACTATTGTTTGCCACTGGATGCTGCAGCAGTGAAGTCAGAATTTCCTGATTTTGGCTTCTTTAATGTAATCTTATTTTTATGCTTGGAAGCTTGGAAAACTCTTTTATTTTTCTTAAAATTTAAAGATTTTACTAGATTTTGTTTATTTTACTGCTATTGATTTTGATTAGTATATAACAAACATTTTCAATATCCAATTTCAATTTTCATTTTTGTTTTTAATTGTAGAAATTTTTCTTTAATTATACCCTTGATTATCTGTCCTCACATGTTTGCATTACATTCTCCTTCAAAAATGGATATAATTCTTAATTAGATTTTACGTTCTACTTTCCACATCTGTCATCTTCTCTTACACAATTTCATATGCTCCTGAAACCCATCTTTGGTTTCAGAAATATGATTCTCCACTGGGATGCCTATGATTTTTACTTCCGCTGCTATCAAGCTGAATAGTCCTGGAATTCAGTCTAGTCTGTACTTATCAGTCTTCTTTTCATCTTGTTGAGGATGGCTGATAGTTCATACTCGAGCATTTCCTTTTAGGGTTCATTTTATGCACTCTTCTTTTCTTTCGTTATGGGGTGTTTTCTCAATGTAGTTGCACTACTCATAATTTTATGTGTCCAGGATGCTACACTTGGACTGACGTTCTAGGAGCAACATAAAGGTGTGTCAAGATTGACTTGATTGACCTGTGGGTTAAAGAGTGGGGAGAAAAGCAAGATTTGAAAGGCAGCATTGAGTGATGAAAAAGGAGTCAAGATCCAAGGACGAAATGCAACCAAAGCAGCAGCATGAAGATAGAGAAGCAGAGACCTGGTATCAAACACTGGGACATAAAGCAAACTAAGTGGCTTTGGAATGGCAGGAAGAGGGTGGAGTCTTGAATTTCTGAGACAGTATAGAGAGCTACTAAATGTCCTGGGAAACTTAGACAAAAGGGGAAGCTAGGACAAACAAGAAATCCTGTCTCATGCCTATAGTTGAAGCTTATGCTAGAGGGTGCAGGATGGGGTCATATGGTTTCTAGCTGAGCTCTTCCTGGGACAATGTTTATAGCTCAAGTTGACTGTCAGTGTTGCCTCCATTCCATTGATCACAAGCAGAAATGTGCTTCATTTGTTTTGGCAATTGCTGAGGTTATTTCTCTTTGGGGTAATTCTACAGGTATTTTAATAGTAAGAAAATAAATTCTCAGGAGATTTGATTCACTTCACCATTTTCTGTCAATTCTGAAATTTTACTTAAAGGTGTATACCTTTGTAAGTCACAAAAGAAATATGAATAGAAAACATAAGTTCCAATTGCTGTGCATATTCTCTGAATATACTTTCCCCAAACCTACTCCCAGAACAGACTAGAATTAATTTTAGACATCTAGCATTCATGAATCTAGAATGTTTGCATAAGATGACTGACAGAAGGGTCAGTTGTCCTAGCTTACATGATATGGAAAAATGCCCAAGAGGAAGTAAAATAAAATTATTCAATCACTTTAGATTTTCCAAAGCCTTAAGATAAAAATCTCTTTGAAAGATGAATGGAAAGTTTTAATATTAAATTTCTAGCATTGGTGCCATTTGAAGATTAGCCACTTAAATGAAGCGTATATTTCAGGGAACTTTAGAAAAGCTAATGTGTTAGGGTGGAAGTATTAAGAGTCAAGGAAGCTTTCAGCAGAATGTGGTTTACTGGGCCAAGAAATTTCTGTCTAGCCCTACCCTGAATCAATGAGGGAGATAACTTTAAGGACCTGTGAAAACACAAACAGAACACTGAATCACAGCACCTCTTGGACTTCAGAAACAAGCCTTGCAAAGTCAGTGTGTGTTTTCATTCCAGAGTGCCCCACTTACGTTCTATTTGACATTAAATTTTTAAAATGCGTCAGCAGAGTTGGTATACAGCATGTGATAAATAGAACTGAATGCAGACAAAAGCAAGTTATAGGCCAATGAGAAATTAGGTTAGGAATTTTATAGTTGCTATACATCAGCTGTTCTTTCCAAGTAGGGAGGAATGCTTTCTTCATTTTATTTATAAATCTTGCCTTCAGAACTTGCTCCCACTTGGAGACTATTTTCTCTAGCACTCATTTATCGATCCATCTATCCAATAACTTTTGAGTAATCAGTAAGTGCCAGTCCTTCTGTGCATGGCTGTGAATGCAATAAAGAATAAGAACAAGACAAACTCTTTCTTTGACTTTATCTTGTGAAATTTAGCTGCCTTCACCTCCCCAGACTCTCAGGTGCTTTCCCTCAACTCAGGGAGTTTGCTGAGCTCTGCCTGGGTTCCAGCTCCCTGCACTCTGCTCTGTAAGTTCTCAATGCAGTAATCTGGTAATCACAGGACTCACTTGTTTCCCCTCTCTCAAGTATCACTGTCCTTGTTAATTGATGTTCAGTGTCTCAAAAACCATTGTTTCATATATTTATATATTTTGTCTGTTTTATTTTAGTTGTTTTAGCCAGGAAGGTGTATCCAGACCTTGTCACTTCATCTTTGGTGAAAGCCAATGTCTACTGTTGACTTTTGAGAATACTTTACATATTTTGGATATGAGTCAATATGTGATTTGCAAATATTTTCTCCCGAACTATGTTTGTCTTTTTGTTCTCTTAACGCTCTCTTTTGTAGGAAAAAAGTTTTTAGTTTTGATGTTCAATTTGGTGTCATATCCAAGAGCTCTTTTCCTAACCCTAGGGTCAAAAAATTTTTCTCCTCTGCATTTTCTGCTTTCTAATGACTGTTTGTTTCATTCTATTTCATTTCTGTGCTGGGGAGAAATTTATTTTTTATTACTGAATTGTGTGATATCTGTCTCAAATCAGACATCTATACTGGGCTATATTCCTTAGGGATTTTGACACACCTGTAATTATTCTGAGTCTCCACTGGNCTGGGACAATGTTTATAGCTCAAGTTGACTGTCAGTGTTGCCTCCATTCCATTGATCACAAGCAGAAATGTGCTTCATTTGTTTTGGCAATTGCTGAGGTTATTTCTCTTTGGGGTAATTCTACAGGTATTTTAATAGTAAGAAAATAAATTCTCAGGAGATTTGATTCACTTCAACATTTTCTGTCAATTCTGAAATTTTACTTAAAGGTGTATACCTTTGTAAGTCACAAAAGAAATATGAATAGAAAACATAAGTTCCAATTGCTGTGCATATTCTCTGAATATACTTTCCCCAAACCTACTCCCAGAACAGACTAGAATTAATTTTAGACATCTAGCATTCATGAATCTAGAATGTTTGCATAAGATGACTGACAGAAGGGTCAGTTGTCCTAGCTTACATGATATGGAAAAATGCCCAAGAGGAAGTAAAATAAAATTATTCAATCACTTTAGATTTTCCAAAGCCTTAAGATAAAAATCTCTTTGAAAGATGAATGGAAAGTTTTAATATTAAATTTCTAGCATTGGTGCCATTTGAAGATTAGCCACTTAAATGAAGCGTATATTTCAGGGAACTTTAGAAAAGCTAATGTGTTAGGGTGGAAGTATTAAGAGTCAAGGAAGCTTTCAGCAGAATGTGGTTTACTGGGCCAAGAAATTTCTGTCTAGCCCTACCCTGAATCAATGAGGGAGATAACTTTAAGGACCTGTGAAAACACAAACAGAACACTGAATCACAGCACCTCTTGGACTTCAGAAACAAGCCTTGCAAAGTCAGTGTGTGTTTTCATTCCAGAGTGCCCCACTTACGTTCTATTTGACATTAAATTTTTAAAATGCGTCAGCAGAGTTGGTATACAGCATGTGATAAATAGAACTGAATGCAGACAAAAGCAAGTTATAGGCCAATGAGAAATTAGGTTAGGAATTTTATAGTTGCTATACATCAGCTGTTCTTTCCAAGTAGGGAGGAATGCTTTCTTCATTTTATTTATAAATCTTGCCTTCAGAACTTGCTCCCACTTGGAGACTATTTTCTCTAGCACTCATTTATCGATCCATCTATCCAATAACTTTTGAGTAATCAGTAAGTGCCAGTCCTTCTGTGCATGGCTGTGAATGCAATAAAGAATAAGAACAAGACAAACTCTTTCTTTGACTTTATCTTGTGAAATTTAGCTGCCTTCACCTCCCCAGACTCTCAGGTGCTTTCCCTCAACTCAGGGAGTTTGCTGAGCTCTGCCTGGGTTCCAGCTCCCTGCACTCTGCTCTGTAAGTTCTCAATGCAGTAATCTGGTAATCACAGGACTCACTTGTTTCCCCTCTCTCAAGTATCACTGTCCTTGTTAATTGATGTTCAGTGTCTCAAAAACCATTGTTTCATATATTTATATATTTTGTCTGTTTTATTTTAGTTGTTTTAGCCAGGAAGGTGTATCCAGACCTTGTCACTTCATCTTTGGTGAAAGCCAATGTCTACTGTTGACTTTTGAGAATACTTTACATATTTTGGATATGAGTCAATATGTGATTTGCAAATATTTTCTCCCGAACTATGTTTGTCTTTTTGTTCTCTTAACGCTCTCTTTTGTAGGAAAAAAGTTTTTAGTTTTGATGTTCAATTTGGTGTCATATCCAAGAGCTCTTTTCCTAACCCTAGGGTCAAAAAATTTTTCTCCTCTGCATTTTCTGCTTTCTAATGACTGTTTGTTTCATTCTATTTCATTTCTGTGCTGGGGAGAAATTTATTTTTTATTACTGAATTGTGTGATATCTGTCTCAAATCAGACATCTAAAACCATTGTTTCATATATTTATATATTTTGTCTGTTTTATTTTAGTTGTTTTAGCCAGGAAGGTGTATCCAGACCTTGTCACTTCATCTTGGGTCAAAGCCAATGTCTACTGTTGACTTTTGAGAATACTTTACATATTTTGGATACGAGTCGACATGTGATTTGCAAATATTTTCTCCTGAACTATGTTTGTCTTTTTGTTCTCTTAACGCTCTCTTTTGTAGGAAAAAAGTTTTTAGTTTTGATGTTCAATTTGGTGTCATATCCAAGAGCTCTTTTCCTAACCCTAGGGTCAAAAATTTTTTCTCCTGTGCATTTTCTGCTTTCTAATGACTGTTTGTTTCATTCTATTTCATTTCTGTGCTTGGGAGAAATTTATTTTTTATTACTGAATTGTGTGATATCTGTCTCAAATCAGACATCCATACTGGGCTATATTCCTTAGGGATTTTGACACACCTGTAATTATTCTGAGTCTCCACTGG
>NW_007728682.1:285054-285323 GCF_000696425.1 Galeopterus variegatus | reverse complement strand
ATACTGGGCTATATTCCTTAGGGATTTTGACACACCTGTAATTATTCTGAGTCTCCACTGGATGTCAATACTGCTCAAGGAAAAGCAGTTCAGCCATCATACTGGGTGCAAAAGAACAAACCATGGTTCTAGAGAGAGTTAAGGTGGAATAGTAGAAAGGAGGCTAGAAAAAGTGAAATACACAAACAGAAATATCTCTCCTGCCCCATAATAAATGCAAGACACAGTGGTGGCATACAGGGCTGGCATTTGTAATTGGTATTGAACCC
>NW_007728682.1:267446-284214 GCF_000696425.1 Galeopterus variegatus | reverse complement strand
CCCAGAGTTGAAAGACTGAATTTTATTTGCTGATTTATGCAAAAACGAAACAACATTTTTACTTGAATTATTTAGCTAATTCTCACAAGATATTTTATTGAGCCACAATTAGATTTCCAATAATTATTTTATTTCTTCTGTTTACTTCCCAAACATGTACAAATTTCAGCAGTGATCAGATGGAAAAAGAATGATTCTTTTTCTGGGCCATTTTAATTCATGCCCAAGGATATCACTAACCTCAGGAACATAAAAGAGGGCCCGAAGTGTAAATTGACCTTTGATCATACGAGGAAGGATATCACTAACCTCAGGAACATAAAAGAGGGCCCGAAGTGTAAATTGACCTTTGATCATACTTGTGAGTAGGTTTTGCTTCCAGGAAGTTCTACTCGGTTCCAGGACTGAATAAGTAAGAAAAGTTGTATTTATATTGTTTTTGTCCACCTAATAATCTGCCACAAAATTGCAATTTGAGACCGAAAATCTTTAAGAATCAGATTCTAGGAATTTTTTTTAGTTTCCTCATTCTGAAGTAGGTAATTATACATTTTATCATTGCTATTTTTTTAATAAAATTTTGTCCTTCTATAAGATGACTAATTTTGAAATTGGAAACAGTAGAATGTACAATATTTTGACTATATATTCTTTAGTTGGGACACAGGGATATGAGACTGATCAGGTTCTCTTAGAGAGGAAGGTATCTCACTGCATATTTTGTGAAATATCTTGAAAGTATTATATGTCTGTGTTCAACAAGGCTGCCAGCAAACAACATAAAAGTAAGCTTACTCATATTATCTGACTAGCATTGTGCTAGTATGCTAGAAATATTTAAAATATTGAATAAACAACCATATTTAAAGCAGATAAAAATTTGGGGTGAACAATTAAAAAATGTTCCAACATTGGGGAAAAGATACCCAAAATACAGTTTAAGATATGGGAATAAGCTGATCGAGCAGAATTCTCTCTTAAAAGTGATATGCTGTTTTAATAAATACTTTGAATTTAGGTGTTAGTGACAGAGCAAACCTAAGGTTTTTAAGTTCTTTCAAAGGGCTGTGCGTTTTTCATTACGATCTGTTTCTTGTGGGAGTTTACCAAACCTGTGTAGCTAAACGTCCAACAAACCTAACATGTGAATTATAAAAAGTGAGCTTCTGTTCAAATGTGTGATGCTAATATCCCATGATTCTTATATTCAGCTATATATAGTTAATAGAGTTTTACTGCGTTCAGTTTTAATAATACATATAGTGATAAGATTTTGTCTTAGCATGCATAACTTTTGGCCTCTTTCTCCATAATGTACGATACATATACACACTTTAGCAACTGACTCAATGTTTTATACTATCATTCGTTCTCTAGGCCAATAAGGCTTGTAAGAAACATAAAAATTAACAACATTTTTATTTACCAAATTTTCTTATACCAGATGGAAGACTTAGATTTTCTGCTTGTAACTCATGGGTTAAATTTTCCTATAAGCTGCTGGCACAAGGTACAGAAAGTTACAAAAGTATAAATCATACTCCATCATGGCCAAAAGCTTTGTTCCAGACATGGTATTGGCACAAAACTAAAAATATTGGATTGATTTTTCCATAGGTTCAGAGCCATGATTTTTATATCCTTTATTTTAATGCCAAATTATATCACTAATGTTATTTTTTTCTGTTTTGACATGATATTGTATTATGGTCCCATCTTTCAAATTTCCTATTAAGTTTTTCTCTGGCTTATCTTTATCAAAACAGAAATTTCAAGTTTGGAAGACTACTTAAAATCCTTTGGATGACCACTTCAATAATTACCGGTAAAATGCAACCATTCCACAAAAATGAAATATTGACTGCATTGCATTGGAATAAAAACAAAACAACTGAGAAAAATTTTTAAACAAGAATCATTGGTTCCAGTGTGTCAGCTTCAATCTGTGCCTTATAAGATAGTAATTTTTTCCATTAATTTAACCAAGTTTTAACTTGTGTGGCATAATAAATCTTTTCTATATATTTTTATTTGTCCATATTATGAGTAACTTTGGGATTATTTGAATTAATGCTTTGGTGTTATAATAAAAAAAATTGTTCCTAGAGAGGAAATGAACAGTGGAGAGACAACCTATCTCTCAATAAAATTAATTAATTAACTAAAACAGGTAATTCAAGAACAGACATTTTCTCAAGTATTATAATGCTCCAGATTAATTTTACATAAACTTGTTTAGTGGTGGTGTTTTGTTAGACGACTCAAAAAATACTAAGAATAGATTTCACCATTAAAAACCTTTGAGTAGGAGGTGAAAAGACAATTAAAAAATTTTTTAAAATTTAAATAGCCTTGGTAAACTATGAAGTTTGGAGTTAATTTAGGAATTCATGTCCTTAGGTTCCAGTGGTTTACCTAACAGACTAGCTGAGTCACTATACTGCTCCTACTGTGATACATGCCCATTGCAGGTGTACGATAAGTCAGTCATATTTACCACAGGAATAAATTTGTGGATGCAGTGCATTGATACATGCACAACTAGCAGCTCTTCCAGGGTGGCAAAGTAGGTTTGGGAGCAAATTGTAAAATGAAGAAATAATACTAGTGCCAGAGGTAGGGTACGCAGCATCTTCATCCCTAAAATAATAATGTATACCAAAGGAAAGAATACAGGCACACAGTCTTTTATGTTCATTTCCAAAATCCAAAAAGCCCAAAAAACTGAAAGTCTTTTCCCTAACTCATTTAAAGGTAAAACCAGACCTAATATACATATTGTTTATTTATCCCACTTAGTGTAAATAGTCACGTATTTTGCTGCAGAAACACTGGTTGTTTGATCATGGAATCTCATTTCATACCCTGGTGTGGTGTTATGTAACATACGGTGTATCTTAATATCTTTCTAAAATACATACAATTCTTGGCATGTGACCTTCTATATAGTTTGTGAATTATTGGGATGCTTTCTGCTTATTTGCCTGTTTGTCAAGCATCCTCTCCTTCCTGACGCTCAGCTCACAACAACTTCCCTGCATAGGAGTAGGAGAGAGCAAGAGGGTGCTTGTCTAGAAGGTGAATGCTACCCTCACTGTTCCTTGTCTACAATGATGATGTTGTGAATCATTGCTCCATAATCAGCCATTGACTTTCACCATGACTCGGGTCTCTGGGACTGGTGCTCAATTAATGTGAGAAAATTCAAGTGCCATGCCCAACCTGGGGTACCACTCAATGTGATTTTTCCCTGTGATATATCTGAGATTATCAATGATCTTGCATCATTTATATGATCACATGTGTTGAGTGATCTGTGTGTGGACTGAGCAGTTTCTTCAATGGAGGTGTATAAGGATAGAACCTATTATTTGGACTTTATTAGTTTCTAGCATTAACCATCTGGACATCCAAGGAAGAGAATACAGCTACTTACTTATCCTTGGCCAGAGAATGGTTCTCCTGTACCACTGAAGAAAGGTTAAATTGAATCCACTGAATCTGGATGAATTTGACTTCTCCATGAAAGCCAGTTCTGATATATCTGTTCCAGGGGAAAAAAAAAATGTATTTCGAGCTAGAATGCCTTCACCTCTAGCTTTAAGTGACTGACCTAATTGTCCCATAATGAGAATCAGGGCAGAGTAGGAATGACTAAAATTAGTTAATTCTGTTCCTCATTAATAGTTCTGGCTATGGAATGTAAGGGAAGGATTAGGGTGTTTTATGCTCTAAATTTATCCAAGTATTCTGTCTTATTAGTGGAGTGGAATTGAGACTTGGCAACCCAGAAAACTAGTATTCAAAACCTGCTGTGATAACCAGGACATGGGAAGTAGAGTTTGTTGTCTTTCACTTCCTGTTTATTCTTGACTCTGGGTTTTGGAAAGTTTAGAGAAAACAGTAGTCATATTTGGTTCCTGTGATGACATCTCTATCCCCCACCTCTTTGTTGTCTTTCACTTCCTGTTTATTCTTGACTCTGGGTTTTGGAAAGTTTAGAGAAAACACTAGTCATATTTGGTTCCTGTGATGACATCTCTATCCCCCACCTCTTTTTCTTATCTCCTTTTCCGCATTTTGTATGTGTATCTCTACTTTCTGTCTATCTAATCACCTATTGCTTGATGTCACTTTCTCTCTGCCTGACTGTCTGCATACCTATCAATTTATTTTTCTGCTTTATTTTCTGATACTGGGAAAGTATGAGAAAAGATGGGAAAGGGAAGAAATAGGTATCTGCCAGTCTCTAGTCAAAATATCCTCTAGTTAAAAATACTACTTAAATCATTATTTACACAATTTTAGCCTTATAAAAGCAAAATCTTCATGTAGCAGTAATGACAATTCTTAAATTTCACTTTGAGAACCACTTAAACTAGAGATCATTAGTCTGGATGTGGTGGAAATCAGATGTAATTCATAAAGCACTTTGAATTCCTTGGGAGATTTAAATTGAATTGAAGAATGCTAATTCTTTTTCATTTTAATTGAAGAGTGTTAATTTTTTAAAATGAATTTGTTGATTTATTTACTGAAAATAGACTGATTGTATATATTTATGGGGTACATAGTTATGTTTTAATACATGTAAACAATATGTGGTGCTTGGTTCTTTTTTATGGTATCTCTCCCTTCACTGATTTTCTCCTTCTGATCACAAATTGTTTTTCTGACTTTGTTGTCTATCTATATTTTCTTGCATTGCATTGAGTTTCCTCAATATTATTTGCAATTCCTTTTCAGGTATTTCATAGATGTCCTTTTCTTTGGGGTCTGGTACTGGAGATTTATTGTATTTCTCTGAGGCTGTCATATGTCCTTATTTTTTCATGTTTTTCGTATCTTTACATTGATGTCTGTGCATCTCGCAGAACATTCACTTCTTCTAATTTTCTGCAGTAGCTTCTGAAGGGAGAGACTCTTCTCTTTAGATGTGTTCTATATTGTCAGAACACATTGGTAGGATGTTTTAGGCTTGGTTTGGGATGAGTGCAGAAGTGTAGTCTCTGTTTAATTTCTTTGACTGTATTTAATGTTGGAGTTGTCTAGCCTAGGCTCTGGGGCACTAGGAAGCTCTTTGCTGAAGTGAGTGACACTGGTGGAGGTTGCTGAAGCTGCAGGCAGGACCTCGACCTCCTGGAAGATGCACTGGTGCACTCATTGTCTCCTCAGTTAAAGTGGGCATATCTGCTGAGGGTCACTGGGGTTGCCCTCAGGATTTGGGGATTCCAGGAGAGATGCTGTGGCAATTGGCTATCCCTTTATGAAAGTGAACAATGTCACTGGGGTAATGAGTGGGACTGTGGACTCTTGAGAGAAGAACTGGGGGATTTTACAGCTCCCTAACTGGAGTGGTCAAACCTGGAGGAGATTGCTGGGACTTTGAACTCCTTGGACAGGTGCTGGGACATTCTGCAGATTCCCAGCTGTAATAGCTGAAATAAGTGACACCAGGCAGTGTCACTGGGGTCATAAGTGAAGTCTCAGGCTCCTGGGAGAAGAGTTGGTGTGCTCTGCAGCTCCTCAGTTTGAGTGGGAGACCCTGGGTAGGCTCTCTGTTACCATGGCCAGGATCTTGTGCCCCCAAGAGATGCACTGGAGTGCTCTGCAGCTCTTCAGCTGGGGTGGGCCACTCTGCACAAGATCACTGGCATGGTAAGCAGGACTCTGCACACCCAGAAGAGATGCTGAGGTGCTCTGCAGCTCCAGTGTTGAACTGAGCTGCTCTAAACAAGATTGCTGAGGTTGTGGGTGGACCCTGCACCCCCAAAAGAAACCCTGGATTTCTCCTTACCTCCTCAGCTGGAATGGGCCAGCCCAGGCAAGGTAGATACTAAGAGATGCTGGTGTACTCTGCAGCTCCTCAACTGAAATGGGAAACTCTGGGTGAGGTCACTAAGGTCATGAGCAGAACCCTCCATCCCAAAAGAGATGCTAAGATGCACTGAAGCTCTCCAGCTAGGAGGAGCCCTTGGCAGGATTGTTGCAGCTACAGACAGGACTCTGTGACCCTGGGAGAGACACACTGGCTCTCGGCAGGTTTGCCCTGTTAGGAATCTGTGCCACCAAGAGAAGTTCATAGGTGCTCCACCAAACACAGCAGTAGCAGAGGCCCCAATCAGTTAGCTCTCAGGCTACAGAAGTGCAAGCACTGGCTCCCTCTTTCCTGGGGATGACCCCTGTATCACCTGCCTCCAAGGGTGCAGGGTGCCCTATGGGCTTGTGTGCAGAGTCATGGTGCGTTGAGGGTGCCTTAAGAATTTGGAGATGCTGGCGCTATTGGGCCCCAGGACAAAATGCACTCTGGTGTTGACTCTGATCCCAAAGTGGTGACTTCCTGTGGCAGCTTGAGACCTGAGGGATGGGAGTCTCAATGTGAATTCCCTCTCTGAATTAATGCTGTTGTGTGGCTCCAAGAAGTTCTCTACCCTGGGATCACAGCCTGCAAGGGCCATGCACCTCCCACCACCTCCCTTGTATCTTAGATTGCAGGAATCCACAGTGGGATTGCCAACTGTTGGGGATTTCTCTTGCCTTCCTTTTCCCCACAGCAAGGAGTCTCTACTGGCTATGAGCTGATCTCAGTCAGTTGCTTCACTTGTCTTTCTATGCTGCCATGACAAACTTCCGAACCTCAGGAAAACTTCCTAACTCTTTTGCTGAATTCCTGTGTTTTCTCTGAGAAACTCTATTCAATGTGTGACTATGCATTTGCTGTTTTAGACTTTTTTTGCATCAAAAGTGAGAGCTGCGTGCCTCTAGTCAACCTTCTTGGACCTGCTTAGTCACTAATTCTTTACAATAAAATAGAATTTTCTTGTATATTGATCCTAGAATACATTTTTCCAAACTACCTAGTATTAAATTTATTTTTATATTTTGTCAGGAAATGCCTTGAAAGTTTCATTTAAAGGGGCTCCCATGGGAAATATTCTCATTAAAATTCTAATTTTGATATAAGAATATTTTGCTTATTCATAAAACAAAGAAATTAAACTCCATGGTCTATAAAAAGTGGATAAATACTTCTTTTTTAATGTTCCTGAATGTTATTTTCTGAATTGTTTTATGAGATGTGTTAAGGAAATCTTTTTACCTTTATAAGCATATTGTCAGCAAGAAGCTAGACACAGTTAAAAGCAGTTACAGTGTGGTGGCAGCACAGGACTTGGCTTCTTAAGTAGCATCTTTAGAGGGAGGTATATCTCAGTCTCTCAGCTCTAAACAGCCAGAAATAATGAGAACCATGCTCTTTGGAAAATTGAAAGCCTTGATGCCCTATGTTCTGGCTTAGGCTATTTTCAGTGCCCTCACCTGAAAATAGTGCCCTCACCTGTACTGTCCTAACCCTGAGCTGCTCTGGACTACTTACCAGGCTTTGGTAGCTCTGGATGGTTGCAGTGACCCTAGCCCAGGGGTTACAAACACAAAAGCACACAGGTCCCAAGGAAGAGATGTAAATGAGTGAAGGGGTTCCAGTGAACTAGCAGCATAGCCTGTACAAAAGGAAAGATTTTCTACTCAGCTCTCCACAAGGATGCACACAAACCCAATGTTGTTAGATATTCCATTTTTTATTTTCAAAAGAAACACAAAATCCAGCATTTTTAGATGATATTTTATTATTTGAAAATATTCTATTGTCACTATTCAAGTTTTTGCCCAAGAAAAATCTATCATCTGAATCTGACAGTGAGCTGCCTATTGTGACTCTTGCCCGAAATAAAATAATTAAACCCAGGAAAAGACATCTAAATGGTTCACCATCATTCATTATCCCACATTTTAAGATTTTTGGACATCTTTCTGGCTTATTAGGAATCACAGCAAAAACCTAGAGATCATTCTAATGCCATATGCAAAATGTGTTAAAGAGCTCCAAGCATCATGGTCTCAACCATGCTTGGTCATTAGAAACCATCTACACACTGTGTAACAGGAAAGAAGTGCCAATCAAATAACGTGGTTTTGTACTCTCCAGCTAAGATCTCATTGCAGATTCCATTAATATCGACCCTGCAACACCTATTTTGCTTTATTGAGGGGTTAGTACCAACAGGATGAACTAACCATGAGGAACTGCTTCTAAAATCAACCACCCAGAGATGCTGAATAAAAGTCTGATACAAACCATGATCACCTGCAGGAAATGAGAAGTACTTGAGCGATGAGCAATGTTTACAGTATCAGACACACTTAACCTTCCTCTCTTCCCAAAATATAAAGTTGTCTCATTTCTGGTAATTTTCTTTGACACGTGATTGTAAGATAGTCATCCGTTCAGTACCTGGGTATAGTTATTTCAGTACAAGACTACCGTCAACCTATAGTTAACTGGATAACCTGAGTTTTATGGTTATGCATCTGGCTTGCCTGGATCTTGTAACATAGCTGTGCCTAAATGATGCAAAGTAAGGGGTTCATTTTTTAAAATATATTTCAAAAAATGATTACAGAGCTTTGTGCTAAGTGTTAGACATTAAAAGATGATTCTGTTAATCGCTGTTATCAAAACCATACGGTCTAATATGGAAGAAAGACACATAAGCATTAAATGTATAAGTATAAGGCATTAATACTATGATAATAGTCTGAACTGGTCCATCAGCAACTCCTGATGATTCTACTCCAATATATATCTAGAATCTATCCATATCTCTCTATTTCCACTGCCATCACCCTTGTACAAGGCACTATTTTCTCTCCAGTATTACTGCCACAACCTATCTGGTCATCACACTTCCGCTTCTGACACTACCATACCCATCTGATTCGTAGCAACCAGAGCAATCAAAAAGCAATAATATAGCCCTGCAGGTACTGGCCGTAGCCTATATCTACAGCCTCATCTTGTAGTGTTGCCCCCTCCCAGTCTGGACTACTGTCAGTTCTCACAAGGAGCTAAATGCTTCATCATTCAGACCCTATTGTTTGCTATTTCTCCTGCAAGGAAGCTCTCCTCTCATTTAAATGTCACCTCCTTAGAAAGGTGCCAGCCAACCTAAGTTTGGCAGTTCAAATGCCATCTCCACTTTGCTTATAAGCTTTATTATAATGTGCCCTTATTTTTGTCTGTTTACTTGTTTTATTTTGTTTTTTCTTTCCTGTTTGTTCCCTCTCTGAATTTCATGAATTTCATGAAATTCAGCATCTTTGTCTGTCTCGTTCTCCATTGTACTCTCAACATCTAGCAAAATGCTCAGTATACACAGTGGAACCTCAGTAAACTTTTCTCCTAAGATGATGGAAATTTCAAGGCCCTATGGGGAGCAATTAATTCTGTCAAGATTAGGGAAAAAGGGATAATATTGTTGGTCATTGTATTAGTTTTCTAGAGCTGCCATTTAAAAAGTACCACAAGTGGGTAGCTTAAAACAATAAAAATTTATTTTCTCACTGTTCTGGAGGCTGGAAGTCTAAAATCAAGGTATCTGCAAGGTTGGTTCCTTTGGGGGAACTCAGAAGGAGAGTATGTTTCATGCCTCTCTCCTTGCTTCTAATAGTGCTGGCAATTCTTGGTGTTTCTTGGTTTGTGGCAGCATAACTCCAATTTATGCCTTTCTCCTCATATGGTCTCCCTGTGTGTCTTTCTCTGGGTGCCCCTGGCACCATACAAGGGCAGCACCTTGCTTCCTAGGACCCTCAGGCCTCCTGCACATCAGAGCAGTTGTGCCTTTGGCAGCACAACTGAGGCAGCACCCTGCCCTCCAGTGGGAGCTCCAAGCCTCCAGCACACCAGAACAGTTGCAACTCCCAGCACAACAGCTGATGTGGGGCGCTCCCACCAAGGGTTCGGATCCCATGTGGAGACCGGTTCCCACTTACTGGCTGAGCGTGGTGCGGGCGCAACACTGAGGGTTGTGATCCCATTGCCGGTCCCTGGTACGGGCACGACACCGAGGGTTGCGATCCCATTACCGGTCAGTAAAAAAAAAGACAGAAAAAAAAAAAAAAAAGGAAATGTGGCACCACCAAAGATCATAATAATTCTCTAGTAACTGACACTAAAGAAATGAACATTTCTAAATTGCCTGAGAAAGGATTCAAAATAATGATCGTAAGGAAACTCAGTAAGATACAAGAGAAAATAGACAATTCAATGAAATAAAGAAAAATGATTTATGATAAGAATGAGAAACTCAACAAAGAAATATTACAAAACAGAGCCAAACAGAAATATTGGAGTGAAGAATTCAAGCAGTGAAATAAAAAGTACAATTGAAAGCTTCAACAGCAGACTAGATCGAACAAAAGAAAGGATCTGTGAATTTGAATATAATTCTTTTGAAATGACTCAGTCAGAAGGAAAAAGAAGAAAACAATAAAAAAGAATGAAGGAAGCTTGTGAAACATATGGGACACCATTAAGCAAACAAATATTTGCATTGTGAGAATTTCAGAAGGGAAAGAGACAAAGAAAGGGTCAGAAAACTTATTTAATAAGATAATTGCTGAAGACTTCTCAAGTGGATATACCAGTATTTATATCTGTTTTAAAAACAGATCCGTAAAGCTCAAAGGTCCCCAAATAAATTCAACCCAAAGAGGTCCCTATGGAGGCAGATTATAATCAAACTGTTAAAAGTTAAAGACAAACAGAAATTTTTTAAAGCAACAAGAGAAAAGCATCAAGTCATATATAAGGTAATGCCCATTAGTGGATTTCTCAGCAAAAACCTTACAGGCCAAGAGAGACTAAATGATATATTCAAGGTGCTGAAAGAAAAAACTGTTACTCAAGAATACTATACCCAGCAAAGCTGTTCTTCAGAAATAAAGGATAAATAAAGTATTTCACAGACAAGCAAAGCTGAAGAAATTAGTTACCAATAGACCTGCTTAAGGGACTTCTTTAAGTGGACACAAAAAGCTGATAATTACTATCATAAACATATATAAAAATATAAAACTCACTGGTAGAGGTGAGTTTTAATCATACAGTCCAATCCAGAATAATCCAGTACTATAATGGTGGTGTGCAAATCATACATATCTCTAGTATAAAGGTTAAAAATCAACACAGTCAAAAATAACTAAAGCCACAATAAGTTATTCAAAAATACACAATATAAAAAAATATAAATTATGACATCAAAAACATAAACTGCGGGGGAATAAAAGTTTAGAGTTTTTGTATGTGGCAGAAGTTATTGGCTTAAAATAGTAAATTATAACTATAAGATGTTTAATGTAAGGCTTATGGTAATCACAAGACAAAAAAAACTACAGCAGACAAGCAAATGATAAAGAGCAATAAATCAAAGCTTAGCACTACATAAAATTACCAAATTATAAAAATAGACAACAAGTGAGAAATAAAAGAGTAAGAAAGCAACAAAGAGCTACAAAACAACTGGAAAACAGTTAACAAAATGGTAGGATTAGGTTCTTAACTATCAATAATAACCTTGAATATAAACAGATTAAATTACCCAGTCAGAAGTTACAAAGTGACCGAATGGCTAAAAGAACAAGATCCAATGTTATGCTGCCTACAAGAGACCCACTTAAGATTTTAGAACAGAGATAGGCTAAAAGTGAAAGGACAAAAGAAGATATTCCATGAAAATGAAAATCAAAAGTAATCAAGGGTGGTTATACATATATCTGATTAAATAAACTTCAAATCAAAAACAGTTAAAAGAGACAGAGAAGGCCAATAATTGATAATAAAGGTTAATTTATCAAGAGAACATAGCAATTGTAAATGTATACGCATCCAACATTGGAGCACCTAAATATATAAAGAAAATATTGATGATAAAAGGAGAAATACCTAGCAATACAAAAATAGTACAGTACCCCACTTCCACCAAAGGATAGATTAACTAGACAGAAAATTAATAAGGAAATACTGCACTTGAATTGCACTTTTGATCAATTTGCCCTAACAGACATATACAGAAATTTCCATTCAACAATATCATACATGGGACATTCTCCAGGATAGTCCATAGTTAGGCCACAAAATAAGTCTTAACAAATTTATCAAGATTGAAATCACATCTAGTATTGTTTCAGACCACATTGATATGAAACAAGAAATCAAAAACAGGAGGAATGTTGGAAAATTCTCAAATATGTGGAAATTAAACAACATGCTCCTGAACAGCAAATGGGTCAAAGAAGAAGTCAAAAGGGAAATTTAGGAACATTTTTAGATGTATGACAATGGAAACACAATATATCAGAACCTATATGATGCAGCAAAAGCAGTTCTAAAAGTGAAATATATAGTAATAAATGTCTACATTTGAAAAGAAGAAAGAAACCAAGTAAATCATATTACACCTTAAGGAACTAAAGAAAAAAAAAAGAACAAAATAAACCCAAAATTATCAGAAGGAAGAAAATAATAAAAATTAAGATAGAAATAAATCAAATAGGGACTAGAAAAACCTGGAAAGGAAAAATAAAACTAAGAGAACTAAGAGTTGGGTTTATGAAAAAATAAACAGAAATGACAAACTCTTAGTAGTCTAAGAAAGAGAGGAGACTCAAAAAATGAAACCAAAAATGGAAAAAAAAAATACATTAGATGCCTCAGAAATAAAAAGGATCATAAGGGACTATCATGAGCCATGGATAACCTAGAGGAAATGGATAAATTTCTAGAAAAATACAACCTACAAAAATTGAATCAGGAAAAAATAGTAAGTTTGAGCAAACCAACAACAAATAAATAGATTGAAGAAGTAAAGAAAACCTCCCAGCAGGGAAAAGCACAGGACCAGATGGCTTCACCATTAAATTCTACCAAACATTCAAAAAAGAATTTATTCCAATATTTCTCAAACTCTTCCAATAGAGCTAGAAGAAATACTTTAAGCACATTTTCTGAGCCCAGCATCACCTTGATATCTAAGCCCCACCAAAAAATCATAAGAAAAAAAAACTACAGACCAATTTCTCTGATAAACATTGATGTGAAAGTTCTCAATAAATATTAACAGAATTCAACTACACATCTAAAAGATTATATATCTTTTGTGATGTGAAAGTTCTCAATAAATATTAACAGAATTCAACTACACATCTAAAAGATTATATATCATGACCCAGTGAGATTTATCCCTGGCCTAAAGGATGGTTTGACATAAACAAACCTATTCATGTGATATATCACATTAGCAAAATGAAAGATTAAAACCACGTGATTATTTCAATTGATGAAGGAAAAGCACTTGACAAAGTTCAATATTCTATCTTGATAAAAACTCTCAGCAGTTTAGGTATAGAGGAAAATTCTTCAACATAATAAAGGCCATTTATAAAAAACCCACAGCTAATATTTTAATTAATGGGGAAAACCTGATAGCTTTCCCACTAAAATCTGGTACAAGACAAGGATGCCCACTCTTGCCATTTTTATTCAGCATAGTACTGGAAACACTAGTAATAGCAATAAGACAAGAAAAAGAAATAAAAAGCCTTCAAATTGGAAAGGAAGAAGGAGAATTATCTTCTTTTGCAGATGACATAATTCTATACGTAAAAACCTCCGAAGGTTAAAAAAAATGCTAAAACTAATAAATTCAGTAGTTTCAAGACACAAAATCAACATACAAAAATCATCAGCATTTTAATACACAAATAATAACCTAAGTAAAAAAGAAATGAAGAAAACAATCTCATTTATGATAGCATCAAAAACATAAAATATCATCATGATGCCAGAATAGACAGTCCCCAGCATCACTTTCTCCTACAGTTGATAGCTGTTTGCAAAGTTTGTGAAGGGAGGAGAAGCCACAGCAAGAAAAAGAGGAAACTGCTCTGACCATTTCAACCCTGGCCGCTGGAGGGCCAGCCCTGTGAGATAGAAAGAAGCTGCAGCACACATGGATCAGGAGCCAGCAAAAGCCACAGCTCAATGCTTTGTGTGAAGTTGTCTGGAGTCTGCAGAGGAAAAGAGGACATTGGAGCACACCCTACAGGCCAGCAAGACCACTGACAGGGTTCCTGTGGACCCACATAGGAGCAAAAGCTTCAAGAAAGAACCCATCATGAGAGCCCTGTGCATCACCCACCCCAAAGGAAGCATTTAGAGTTAAGGAGAAGCTGGCCCACAGGAAGAACATTGGGGTATAGATTGGGCAGCTGATCTGTCTTCTGACTGGTGCAGGCCCAGTCAGTATAGACTGGTTAGAATGATAGAATTGTTGGGGTGCAGTTTGCTGGGAAGACTCAGTCCTGGGCCAGAATTTCCAAACAGTGTACGTGTATCTGACCTCATAAGACCTGAAAGTGATTAAAAGGCAAACAGTTAAAGTCTGGTCTGCAGAAAGCCTTCCTTAGAGAATCAGTAGCAAAGCAGCAATTTAGTGTAAGCACAGAGCTCAAGTGCTGGTCCCCACAGGAAATTCCCCCAATTCTGGAATCAACCAAAACCAAAAACCAGAGACAAAGCTATGATATTAACCAGTAAATATCTAACACCACCAAGGAATACCTAGAAAACCTAGAAAAGTTAACAATCTCCTCAAATGCCCAGGATCAACATAAAGACACAAAGACGAAGAAAGAACAGAGATACATGACACCAGCAAACAAAGCACCAGCAATGGACTCAGAGGCACAGTGGGTTTATAAAATGTCAGAGAATTTAGTAAAACCCTCACAAGGATGTTCAGGGAGTCACAAGAAGAAACAGATAGAATATTAGATGATATCTGGAAAACAATCTAGGGGCAGAATGAGCAACATGACAAAGGAATTCAATCAATTAAAAAAACCAAATAGAAATTGTAGAAATAAAGATTACATTATTTGAACTGAAAAACTCAATGAAAAGCTCCAACAGCTGACAATCAAACAGAGGAAAGAATTAGTGAGCTTAAAGATAGAACATATGAAATTATCAAATTAGAAGAGCAAGAAGGAAAAACAATAAGAAAAAATGAAATAGATATACAGCAAATATGAGACTCCCTGAAGTGAAATAACCTCTGCATAACTGGCATTCTCAAAGGAGAAGAAAAATGAAGAGATATTAAAAGTATATTGCAAGACATGATGGCTAAAAATTTCCCAAGAATGGAGAAAGAGGACAGCATTCAGGAAGCTTATGGGTTGCCAGTCAAATTAAATCCAAGGAGGAACACCCCAAGGCCCATCATAATCAAATTATCAAAGACCAAAGACAAAAAAAGAATACTGAAAGCAACAAGAGAAAAGAAACACATAAACATTCAATGGAGATCCAATACATCTCTCAGTAGATTTCTCAGTGGAAACCCAGAAAAGAATGGGATGATATATTCAGGGTGCTGAAGGGAAAAGACTGTCAGCCAAGAATTCTGAATTTAGCAAAACTACCCTTTGAATATGAAGGAGAAATAATGTCTTTCCCAGACAAACAGAACATGGTCAAGTGAGATTTTTTCCCAGGGATGCAAGGATAGTTCAACATACACAAATCCATAAGCATGATACATCACATCAACAGAATGAAGGAAAAAAATCCAAGCAAACATATGATCATTTTAATAAATGCAGAAAAATAATTTGATAAAATCCAACATCCCTTCTTGATAAGATAAAAACACTCAACAAATTAGGTAGGCAAAGAATGTACTTCAATAAAATAAAGACCATATATGACAAACCCTAATACATTGAATGGACAAAAATTGAAGGCTTTTCCTTTAAGATCTGGAATAAGACAAGAATGCCTACTTTCCCCACTCTTATTCAACATAGTACTGGAAGTTCTAGCCAGCACCATAAAGCAAGAGAAAAAAATAAAGGGCATGGCATCCAAACTAGAAAGGAGGAAGTCTAAGTATCCTTACTTGCATATGACATGATTATATACGTAGAAAACCCTAAAGACTCCACCAAAAAGTTACTAGAAATAATAAATGAATTAAATAAAGTAGCAGGATACAAAATCAACACGCAAAAATCAGTAGCCTTCCTATACCCCAATAATGAAATAGGGGAAGAAGAAACCAGGAAAAAGCAACCCTATTCACCATAGCTACCAAAATTATGAAATACCTAGGAGTAAATTTAACCACAAAGGTGAAAGACCTTTACAATAAAAACTATAAAACATTGGTGGAAAAAAGTGAAGAGGACACAAATAAATGGAAAGACATACCATGTTCTTGTGCTGGAAGAAATAACATCATCAAAATGTCTATTTTATTCAAAGTAATCTATGCATTCAATGCAATCCCTATCAAAGTACTAGTGACATTCTTCACAGAAATAGAAAAAACAATTTTAAAATCTGTATGGACCCACAAAAGACCCCTATAGCTAAAGCCATCAGCAATAAAATGAACAAAGTTGGAAGCACCACACTTCCTGACTTCAAAATATACTATAAAGCTATAATAACCAAAACAACGTAAGTATTGGCATAAAAGTAGACAAATAGACCAACGAAACATGAGAGTCCAGAAACAAACCCACGCACTTATAGCCAACTGATTTTCATCAAAGGTGCCAAGAATATACAGTGGGGAAAGGACAGCTTCTTCAATAAATGGTGGTGGAAAAACCATATATCCACATGCAGAAGATTGAAACTCGACCCTAATCTCTCACTATACACAAAAGTCAACTCAATATGGATTAAAGACCTAAATTTAAGACCTGAAACTATGAAGCTACTAGAAGAAAACATAGTGGAAATGCTACGTGAAATGAGAGTGGGCAGCACTTTTTTTTGAGTGAGACTACAAAGGCACAGGTGGGTAAAGCAAAAATAAGCAAATGGGACTACATCAAACTGAAAAGCTTCTGCACAGCAAGG
>NW_007728682.1:257058-267048 GCF_000696425.1 Galeopterus variegatus | reverse complement strand
TAATCTCTCACTATACACAAAAGTCAACTCAATATGGATTAAAGACCTAAATTTAAGACCTGAAACTATGAAGCTACTAGAAGAAAACATAGCGGAAATGCTACGTGAAATGAGAGTGGGCAGCACTTTTTTTTGAGTGAGACTACAAAGGCACAGGTGGGTAAAGCAAAAATAAGCAAATGGGACTACATCAAACTGAAAAGCTTCTGCACAGCAAGGGACACTATCAACAAAGTGAAGAGAAAACCTAGAGAATGAGACAATGTGTTTGCAAACTACACATCAGACAAAGGGGCTGATATCCAGAATATATAAGGAACTCAAACAATTTAACAGCAAAAATTAAAAAAAAAATAACCCAATTAAAAAGTGAGCAAAGAACCTGACAGATATTTCTCAAAAGAAGACATACAAATGGCCAAAAGCATATAGGAAAAAAGCTTAATATCACTAATCATCAGGAAAATGCAAATTAAAACCACAGTGAGATATCATCTTGCTCCAATAAGAATGGCTATTATCAACAAGACAGAAAATAACAAATGCTGGTGAGGATGCGGGGAAAAGGGAGCCCTACCACACTATTGATGGGAATGGAAATTGGTACAGTCATTGTGGAAATCAGTATGGAGGTTATTCAGAGGAGTAAAAATAGATCTACTGTATAATCTAGATACCTTGCTACTGGGTATATACCCAAAGAAAATGACATCAATATATCAAAAAGACACCTGCATTCCCATGTTCGTTGCAATATTACTAACAATAGTCAAGAGACAGAACCAACCTAAATGCCTGTCAACAGATGAATGGATAAAAAAACTGTGGTATGTATACACAATGGAATACTACCCAGCTACTTTTTAAAAATGATATACTGTCATTTGCAGCAACATGGATGAAACTGGAAACCATCATGTTGAGTGAAGTAAATGTGGCACAAAAGTCAAACACCACATAATATCACTCATGTGGAATCAAAAACAAAAAGTGGTTCTCATAGAAGCAGAGAGTAGAACAATGGTTAACAGAGGCTGGGAAGGGATGAGAGCATGGGGGAGGAGGAACAGTGGACTACGGGTACAAAACTATGCTATCTACCCTAACTGAATCATTATACAATATATGCAGTATTGAAACAACACACTCTACCCCACAAATATGTGTAAGTAAATGTTAAAATAAAAAAGTTAAAAAACATATATCTAGGAATAAATTTAACCAAAAAGTCAAAGTATCTGTACACTGAAAACTGTAAAACATTGATGAAGAAACTGAAGACACAAATAAATGGAAAGATATCACATAGTTATCAATTAGAAAAAGTAGTATTATTAAATTTTCCATACTACCCAAAGCAATTTACATACTCAGTGCAATCCCTATCAAAAGCCCAATGACATTCTTCACAGAAATAGAAAAAAAAAATTGTCAAATGTGTATGGAAACATAAAATAGTCAAAACAATTCTGAGAAAGGAAAACAATGTTGGAGGCATCACACTTCCTGATTTAAAATTATATTACAAAGCTATCGTAATCAAAACAGCATGGTAGTGGCATAAAAACAGACATACAGACCAGTGGAACAAAATAGAGAGCCCGGAAATAAATCTGAACATATGCTGTCAACTAATTTTTGACAAGGGAACCAAGAGGACACAATGGGTGAAGAATAGTCTTTTTAATAAATGGTGTTGAGAAAACTGGATTTCCATGTGTAGAATAAAATTGGAGCCTTATCTTACATCATACATAAAAATCAACTCAAAATGGATAAAAGACCTAAGTACAATATCAGAAACTATAAAATTTTTAGAAGAAAAGATAGGGGAAAATCTCCTGGATGTGGGTCCTGGCAATGATATTTTGGATATCACACCAAAACCTCAGGCCACAAAAGCAAAAATAAATGAATTAGGCTGCATCAAACTGAAAAGCTTCTGTGCAGCAAAGGAAACAATCAACAAAGTGAAACATCAGCCGATAGAATGGAAAAAATATAATTTCAAACAATGTATCTAATAAGAGGTTATTCAAAATTTGAAGAGAACTCATATAAATTAATAGTGGAATAACAAATAACCCAATTAAAAAATGGGAAATGGGCTACAGACCTGGATAGACATTTCTCCAAAGAAGACATACAAATGGACAACACATATATGAAAAGGTGCTCAACCTCACTAATCATCAGAAAAATGCAAATAAAAACCACTATGAGATACAAACTCTCAACTGTTAGGATGGCTATTATCACAAAGTCAAAAGATAACAAATGTTGATGAGGATGGGGAGGAAATGGGGACTCTTGTACACTGTTGGTGGTAATGTAGATTGGTAAAGCCTTTATGGGAAAGAGTATTGAGACTTCTAAAGAAATTAAAAACAGAACTACCATATGACGCAGCAATCCTACTTCTGGGCAAATACCCAAAGGAAATGAAATAACCCCCTCATAAATATATTTGCATTCCCATGTTCACTGCAGCATTATTCACAAGAACCAAAATATGGAAACAAGCTAAGTGTCTGTAGACAGATGAATAGATAAAGAAACTGACACATACAGATGCTCCTCAACTTACAATTAGGTTAAATTCTGATAAACCCATAGTAAGTTGAAAATATCATAAGCTGAAAATGTGTTTAATACATGTAACCAACCAAACAACATAGCTTAGCGTAGACTACCTTAAACATGCTCAGAACTTTTCTGTTAGCCTATGGTTGGGTAAAATCATCCAACACAAGGCCTATTTGTTGAAGATTTCATGTAATTTATTGAATACTGTACTGAAAGTGAAAAACAGAATGGCTGTATGGGTACTCAAAGAACATTTTCTACTGATGCCTATTGCTTTTGGATCATTGTAAACTTGAAAAATAATAAGTCAAAACATGGTAAATTTGGGACTATCTAGATATATATTGGAATATTATTCAACCCTAAAAAAGAATGAGGTCTTGCCATTTACCACAACATAGATGAGGCTGGAGGACACTATGCCAAATGAAAAATGTGAGACACGGAAAGAAAAATCTTGCATGACCTTATATATATACGGAATCTTTTTCAAAAAAGTAAATATACAGAGATAGAAAACAAAACAATGGTTACCATGGCCTGGGTAGAGGGGAGGAAATGGGACGATATCAGTCAGAAGACACAAAGTAGCAGGTACATAGGATGAACAAATCTAGAGGTCTAATACACAACATGAAAAGTATAGGTAATAAAATTGTACTGTATGTGAGATTCAGGCTAAATGAGTAGATTCAGGTGCTCTTGCCATGGAAACAAAACATTGGCAACCATATAATATGATACATATATTAATTTACTTCACCATAGTAATGTTTTAGCTGTATCCCATAACATCATGTTGTATACCTAAATATACACCACAAAATTTATTTAAAAAAAAATTTTTTTTCCTCTTCTTATAAGGGCACTAATCATTAGATTAGGGCCCACCCTAATCCAGTATGACCTCATTTTAACTTGATTACATCTACAAAGAATTTATCTCTAAATAAGATCATATTCACCGATACCAGAGAGTTAGGACTCAAACATACCTTTTAGGAGAACATGATTCAACCCATGACAGTCATCTATCTCTCAGAGAATGTGACATTAGACTGATGTCTTAAAAAAATGAGTAAAAATTGGAGTGGGAGAATGAAAGTTGGAGTGAGAGGAGGAGAATGAATAAAAGTTGGGGTGGTTAGAGTAATAAGCAGGACAGTACATTCAGCATAAGAAAGATATTAAGGTTGGGTAGTGGTTGGCTGGGGGCAGACAAATTCTATATGAATAGGTCTTGATTCTATCCTAATGACTTAGTCTGTTCAGGCTGCTATAACAAAATACCATAAACTGGGTGGTTTAAACAAAGAAGTTTATTTTTTCACACATCTGGAGACTGGAAATTCAAGATCAAGGTGCCAGCAGGGTTAATGTCTGGTGAGGGCTCTGTCCTTGGGTTACAAACAGCCACCTTCTCTCTGTGTCCTCACATGGCGGAGAGAGAGTAAGAGAGTTCTGGTATCTCTTCTTGTTCTTACAAGGGCACCAGCCCTATCAGATTAGGACCCCACCCTTATGTCCTCATTTAACGTTTATCACCTCCTTACAGGCTTTATCTACAGTGAGGGCATGCATGTTTAGGCATATCAAAACTTCTCTACTTTCTATTTTACAAAACTAGGACTGTACCCCAATTTCCCTGGCTCCCATTTTTTGTTTCCTGACTCTAATTTTCTCTACTATTGGAGTTCTTTTAAAAACCCTGGCCCAAGGGCCGGCCTGTGGCTCACTCGGGAGAGTGCGGTGCTGATAAAAACCCTGGCCTGCTTGGCTCGTTCCCAATACCCTGTGTCCTCAGTTACCTTTCTTGGGAAGTTAGGTTCTGTTCCTCAAAATGCCAATCCTAATTCAGAATTTATTGTAATTTGATTGCCCCCTGCCTAATAATCTTTTAGAAATGTTGCTGTATGGATGCCCACTACTATATTTTACCCATTATATTTCCTGGTCCTAGCATTTGTTTGTATCACTTTGGGCCTTGTTAAACCATTTAATCTTTGTGTATTTAACTTCCTGGCTGCTCCCACAAGAGCAAGCTTATTGCCAAGTTAGTTTCCTCCAATATGCTTTCTGCCCACTCTCAGCTTTCTCCCAACTAGCCTTTGTTTCCAAATTGTTGGTCCGTCTTTTCTCCCCATTTTTTCTTAGTGTTGGAATTTTCTAACTCAGGCAGCTAGAGAAATGAAGAATCGATATAGACAACCAGCCCTCCCCTTGTTTTGCCCTGTACAGTTTGCTGCCTCAGCATTCTTTTTTCAATGCTTTTGCATCATAGTAAACATTTGTTCTTTCAAAAGCAATGTAAACTTTAGTACTTTCAAGTTCACATTGCCTTTCTCTAACTATGAAAAGCCTAAACTCAATGTTTGACCCTGTGAGGTCCTTAACCTGACTGCTTCTGACTGGCAATCAGTTTTTAAAGTTGAACATCATTCAGCATAGGCAGTGATCTTCCCACTGCCCTGTGAGCATTTACAGCCTGCAAGAATACTAGAGAGGGGCATCTCCCTCAATACTGTTCATGATCAGCCCTTTTAACTGCCACTGAGTGCTCAGGGTCTTTCCTGTAGGTACTTTTGTTCCCAAGTAACATTGCAAGGCTTTAGAGAACTAAGTTTCCTCCACAGTAAGTTTATGGAGGCTTCCTTTAGAGATTTGATTAGTTATACTCCCATGAAACAGCCTCAAGTTAACAAAAAAAATTGTGATTTGTAAAATGATGACTTCATATGTGAAAATATGTAAACTTAGTTAACTTCTTGCACTTCATCCAAATAGTTTTGGTTTTGAAAGTTTAATCAAAATTTATAGTTAATTTGTATGTGTGTGTGTGTTTGTATGTGTGTGTGAGAGATATTGTATATCTCCTATAGGTTGTATCCTGTATACAGCTCAATGTATGTTAAGCTTGAAAAATAATTTAGATTTTAATACACATATTAAATTATTTGAATATTGTGCTTCATTCTTAGGAGTATAAAGTAAAAATTTATTCTGGAAGGGTAAGACTCTGGAGGGGGAAAAGAATATTTTACAGAAGGATAGATTGAATTACATGCCAAAAGCACTCTGAGAGAACAAATTCAGTTGTTTCAAATGTATTAAATATTAAAACATAATTTTCAAATTTAAAAAATACCATTAACTTCTCAATTTTTATGTCTTGAGCAGTGCCAAATGGCTTCTAAAATCAACTTGTTCTTTTCCATTGAAGCTTTCCAAAATCTATAAGCTTATTCCATTTCAATGTTCTTAGATACATTTATATGTAAAATATAAAGTAGACAGCTTTGCCTGTTTTATTAAATATCAGATTGAATGTGATACTTCATTATTGGAGAAAATCCATATTTTATAGTATAAGATATTTAATTTATAGGTACGATTAGGAAGAGTTCTAGATTTTTATCTTACAAAATTAATGGAAAAATCATAGTCTTAGATTGGAAATCATACAGCTGAAGGTAAGTATGCCTCTGGTAAGTTGGTACTTTCCAAGATGGTTGCTTCGTGTTTGCTAGTCATAAAATAAACCAGGACCCATTAAGACATTGGTATTGGGGTTGACGAATGGTCTTTTCCTCTTAGACTCTGCTAGATCCAGTTTTGTACTACCTCTCATTATTAGGATTTGAAGCTTAATCTGATACATAGTCCTTGAAATATAAAAACAGTCTTTATATTCCAAAATGATTTGCCATAGAGTTCATATTAAATGAAAAGCGTTCTCTGTGGCTCCACCTCCAACTGGGCCAGGATCTGGTTTGCCTTTGAGAGGATTATATTTGTGATCACTCCTTTGTTGTTATCTCTCAGAAGTTACTGTTACAAATCAGAACAAAGAAGTTCCAACCTTCTTCTGAGCTCCCTCCATACATAGGGTAGCTTTGCTCAAAGAACTAGCAGTCCTCGTAGACTGTTTGCCTTTACAGAGTAGGCTGACCCATACAGGTCCCAAGAACATGGGACTAAGGTGGGTCTGTTCCCACTCATGGAAAATGTGCTAGAACCTCACTCCCTTTCCCAACTCCAAATCCTAAAGGCTTGCTGAATCTTGTATGCAACCATTGAATAAGTCTTTTCTATTTCACCTCTTATCTCAGAACCCATCCACCTTTCTCCATCCCCACTGCCGCCAACCTAGTTCAGGTCACTATCATCTCTTGCCTACCACACTGCCAGAGCTTCCTACTGTTACCTTGGCCTTCAGTATCATTTCCCAGAAATCTATTGTCTGTATTCCACTGTTGCTAAAAAGCAAATACTTTTGCCACCAGTATGAACTCCAAACTCCTCAACACGATATACTTGTGCATTTTTTGTATTTCTTTGCATTCTTTCTTGATCCTCAGCCCTTGTGTACGCTGCCCTTGGCCTGGAATGCTGATCTCCTCAGCTCTCCTTCTGCCTCCTTCACTGTCTTCCCTCCTCCTCCCTTACTAACTATCTTGCCTGCCAAATTGAAATCATTCTTTAGACCTAAGTCTTAATGTTATACACTCTGAAATCTTCTCTGACTCCCCAAGCTGTGTTAGGTCCCCTGATTATGTGCTCCTGTACCACTCTGTATGTAATGGGCTACTTATTTATTACCTTCCCAAATAGACAGTAAGTTCCTAGACGATAAATCCTCTGTGTTGCTCATTACTGGTCCCTCAGCATCTAGGATTTTTCCTAGCACATAATAGGTATTCACTTCATATTTGTTGAATGCATATTGCATTATGCCCTGTTACCCTTTGCTTCTGATTTTGTTTCTGTATTTTATTGACTTCCATATATTTGGGTTTCTCTCTTACATGCTACCCAGTGATTGCTCCCACTGAATATGACATCCAGTTTGTTTTTTCTTATTTTGATCCTGGCAGTTAGTCTCTCTTGGATCTGGTTTATACCACCCCTCTAGCTATCTCTGCTCTGACTGCTTTGGAAAACTACCCTCACCCTGACACCCCCTGCCCAGCTGATGTTGCTTCTGAGCCTGTAAGTGTATGGGGGGTGGGAAGAGATGAAGATTGGGTATTTTGTTCCTAATTATCTATTTATTGCAATGAGCAAGCTTGACTTTCGTTTTGACAGCTAGAGAACTATCCTGGAGCCTGTAACTGTCATCTTAATTCATTACACCGCAAGTGTATTTTCCTCCCTGGGAGACTATTAGTGGTACCTCTGCTAAAGCATTCTGCCTCTGCTAGTCTCAGCCAATTCACTATGAACACTAAATCTCTAATTAGCTCCTGCTCTAAAATCTTAGCTAGTCCTTTTCTTTATTTTGCAAGTCTTAGTAAGATACAGGAAAAAACACCTTAATTGATGCTTCTTCAACAACCTCTATCTTCTTTTTTCCTATTTTCAAATTCTAACACAAAGGATAGAGACAAAAATATTTCCCCAAGTCCTTTCTAAACCTCCAAGATTTTCCTCCCAAGAAATGAGAGTGACTAAATTCCTCTCTGGATTCTATTTTCTCCCCATTCTCTGCTTCCTGTTCAGTTAGAGTGTTTTGCCCTCCTCAAGAGTCACTTGTTAACTTTGATTTTGACTTGCTGTTGAGACAGGTACTCCCAGAAATTTAAAGCATTTCATAAGCAAGTATACCTCCTACTTAGGGGACTTTGAATAATTTTTCTTTTGAAAACTGAGCAGTTCAAATAGCAGCAAATCTTTAGTAGCATCACCTCTATACATCCATCAGAGAGCTCCCCAATTGTTACTATTTTTTAATTCATGGAAGTCTCTGTTCATTTGTGACACAAATTGATGTTTTCCTAGTGGTCAAGAACACAGCATGAATGTTCAGTTCTAAATATTTAATGAACAAATTCGTGATCTGTCAGAACCCTGTAGAAGAAAACTTCCTAAGGTTCCTAAAAAATGAAAATGATTTTAATTTTTAGAGCAAATAGACTATTTTCCACCTATAGGACTTTATATCTAAGAATATCTAAGCAATACTGTATAATTGAGCCAGAGTAAACTCAGTTAACTTTTCATAACAATGGTTCCACTAGCCTACAAAGTAATGGTTATAATACCAATGGAGATGACTCTGCTTGACCAAAGCAGCCTTGTGGTTAGGAGAAAGGAAACAGCCAGAGATCTAAAGCAGCTCTGTCCAATAAAAATAATGCAAACTGCATGTATAATCTTAAAGTTTCTGGTAGCCATATTAAAAAAGTAAAAATGAACAGGTTAAATTTGTTTTCTTTACCTAAACATACCAAAAATATGATCATTTGAACATGTAATCAATCAATTAAACATTATAAATGAGGAGGTTTTTCAGTACTAACTCTTTGAAATCCAGTGTGTATTTTAAATCTGACTAGCCACATTTCAAGTACTAAATAATTGCATGTGGCTACCATCTACCACATTAGCTAACACAGGTCTAGAGCCTGAAGAAAGTGGCTGTCACAGGTAATATCAGAGTGACAATAAAATGAAAACTGAGGATTAGATGCCCCCACTATGTCCCTTACTGTGACACTAATAAAGTCCTCCAGTACATTGATGCCAACTCTGGGAAAAATTAAGGTTGGCATTCTTAATACAACTGAGATTGAGTTGCCTTCACCTCACAGAATAGATGCCTAATGTACAAATTAAGTTTAGTTATGAATAGACTAAAAATTTTGTGACACTAATAAAGTCCTCCAGTACATTGATGCCAACTCTGGGAAAAATTAAGGTTGGCATCCTTAATACAACGGAGATTGAGTTGCCTTCACTTCACAGAATAGATGCCTAATGTACAAATTAAGTTTAGTTATGAATAAACTAAAAATTTGTATTTATTGTACTCTCAAGTTTGTGGTCTGATTTTTCTACCTGTTGCATTTACCTTATAGAATGGTCTAGATTATTAAATAAGCAGATTTATATGAAGAATATGGTACAGTATATGGTCCATAGAAAGAGCTCAATATTCTACTCTTTCCTAAATTGGCTCAAATCCACAGAGGACAAGGCCATATGTTTCATCTCTTTTAGGCCCAATAAACTTTCACAGATGGCTATCTCAAGATTTCAGGATGTGGTTACAGTGTTCACTAGAAGAGAAAATATAAATGAATACATGTAAATTATTTTCACTTAAGAGTGACTAGATTAAATCACATGACATTCCGAGAGACTAAAATATTCATATCACCTATGAAAACCAGGCCTTGAAATTGGAAACATATGGATACTAAGGAATATGTTAAGCATAGGTATATACATTGTTTGTTTATTCATTCATAAATAGACTAAACAAAAAATACAGCAAAAAATAAAGTTAGAGCAAATGCTTAAATTGTTTTAAAAGTGAGAAAAGCATCCTAACCACAGAAACATCCAGGATTATGGGTGTTTTTTTTTTTTTTTTTTTTTTTTTTTTTTTTTTTTTTTTGGGGT
>NW_007728682.1:236305-256104 GCF_000696425.1 Galeopterus variegatus | reverse complement strand
TAACCACAAGAAACATCCAGGATTATGGGTGTTTTTTTTTTTTTTTTTTTTTTTTTTTTTTACTATATTTTGAGGCATATGTTGATTTTGCAGTTGTTTAGATCAAGCTTAAATGGAATCCTGCCATTTCTTCAGCCTTGTTCAGGTCTAACTAGCAGGAAAAAGACATTAGAAGTAGAGGCCAAGAAGAAAGTTCATGTAACTCATATTAACCATACATGTGAGAAGCTGGACGGAAGAGTGCAATTATCCATGATTATGACAGAAAAACACTGTGGAGATATCTAATAAATAAGAGGGTTTTGGAGAAAAGATTCAGATCCTTCTTTGTATAATATCATATGGCAATAAAATCCAGGTAACTATTTCATTAAGACAGATTATAGTTAGGATATAGTTATAATTATTATAACAAAGACCCAAAATAGCAGTGGTATAAACAAATTCTGCAATGGAATTATTTAAGAGTAAGCATCCCAGGGCAGATATCATGGCTCATCAGTGTCAGAGATATGTATACTATTATCTTATGATCAGTACCACATTTAGACCAGGGAAAGAATGGCCCCTGACCTTGGCCCCATTTTTGAGGGTCCTATTTTGACCCTCCTGCAGATGTGTGCCCTCTCCACAGAGCAATAAGTCTTCAGGGCCAAGGACATGTGCCTACCTGGAACCTATGTCTCCTCCCCCAGAGTCTAGACTATGTGCCAGATACTCAGTATCTAGAATACCTGGTTCAAATGGCCTCAGGTCTGTTTATAGCCTGAGCATACCTCTTCCCCAGAGTGGTCTGTGTGCTGGTATGTACTCCCCTAGGCTCAAGACAAGGAGTGGCTAAGTGACAACTGCTTGTGGGGAACTTAGACATGTGAATTTGGATGGTTATACATGCCATGAGGTCCCTTGCATTGCAGCATGAAGTTGCAGTTGGGTGGAAACAGTCATGATCCAGGAAAGAAACCACACTTCATGCTAGAAGTGTGGTTTCTTTGTCAATATATTTTTCTCAAAATATTAATAGGCTAACTGTCTATTCGCTTCCGACTGGTTTTATAAGTAGCCAAAGATATTCTCTAATCAGACTTCTTATATCTAAAGAACTTTTCTTTTATTAAACAAATTTGTGTCTTTGCCCATTCCCATTTTACTGGTGGCCTACCTTATGCCATCCAGTAATAGGGTTGACTGGGAAGGCAACATGAATGTAATCATTGCTTCCAGACTGAATCACTGACAAGCAGAGGTCATTTATGGGCAGATGCATGAGAGAAGCCTGGGGGCACAGTTTCAAGACCTTCTAAGGATTTATCTTTAGAGCCACTTCCTAGCACTGTTTCAGTTTTGAATAGAAAAGTAATTAAATTTTTCTATACTGCACATTTCTAAATTACCAGACTTTGGCCATTGACATTGAAGGCTATATGTGGAGAAAAACTCCCTACATGTTGTATTCCCTTCAGTCTATGATCACAAATGTTCTAGTTCTAGCTTGAGTCCCTCTTTTCTCTAGGCTAAGAGCCTCAAAAGGCAGCCAATATACACCAGCGTTCTGAGTTTTTTCAAGTTCCTAGAGTCACAGGACATGTTTATATGTGTTTCTGCCTTCCAAGGCATCAGAGGTGCTCTAGATTGAATGGCCCCCAGTCACCCCTGTAACTGTTGAGGGTGGGAAATCCTGTCATGGTAATTGAAAGGTGGTGTATTAGTCCATTTTGTATTGCTATAACAGAATACCTGAGACTGGGTAATTTAAAAAGAAAAAAGGTTTATTTGGCTCACAATTCTGAGATAGCTGCATCCAGCACAGGCCTCAGGCTGCTTCTACTTATGGCGGAAAGTGGCAGGCAGCTGGTGGGTACACGCAGATCACATGGTGAGAGGAAGCAAGTGAGAGAGAGAGGAGGTGCCAGAGTCCATTTAAACAACCAGCTCTCATGGGAACTGATAGAGTGAGAACTCACTCACTACCCTCACCGTCCAGGAAGAGCATTAATCCATTCATGAGGGATCCACCCTCATGACTCAAACAGCTCCCAACACTGCCACACTGGCGATCAGATTTCCACATAAGTATTTTGGAGGCGGGGAGGGAACAACATGTCCAAACTCTATCAAGTGCAGACATGAAGAGGTGATTAAACTGTGAGGACCGTGCCATAGTGAATGGATTAATAATGGTGGCCAGGTGCATGGTTCTGAGGGCTTTAAAGGAGAGCATGTGAGAGTCCCTTTCTCTCTGCTCCGCCACTCTCTGCCATGTGAGACCCCTGCATTGCTGTAAAGCCACCACCAAAGAAGGCCCTCACCATAAGTGTTCCCTAAACTTTCGACTTCCCAGCTACCAAAACTGTAAGAAATAAATTTTACTTTCTTACAAATTACCCAGTTCCAGGTATTCTGTTGTAAGCAACAGAAATGGACTAATATAAGGGGTAAAAATTTTTATAAACATTTTTTAAAAATAACAAAATTCATCAATTTTTTCAGCTTCCAATATCTGTGTTCCTTCCACCTACTGCCCATCTATTAAGCCAGTGCCACATATATTATATTTTGTTGTGGCAACCCCAATTCTAGCACCAAATTAAAAATTAGGCTACAGATGCAGTTGTTATAGAGCTCCAAAATCACAGTAGTTTAAACAAGATGATTTATTTCTATCTCACACAGCAGCCCAGGTGAAAGCAGCCCAGGTGAAAGCAGTCCAGAGCAGGAAGGACAGCTCTGTGGATAATTTCCACTTTAAGATTATTTCTTCATCTCCAGTTATCATACCCATGAAATAGCCACTGGGGAGGGTGAAATATGAGGGGGAAGCCACATTCCTTCCTTTTAAAAGCATGACTTGAGAATTATCCATTACTTATGCTCATGTTGCATTAACCAGAACTTAATGTCATGGCCATACCGCATTGCAAGGAGGGCTGGGAAATGAAGTCTTTAGCTGGGCAGACATAATCCCATTGTAGGTATAGATGGGACACAGTGAAAAAGACATCACTGTTTGCCATTCATCTTCTTTACAGACATGGAGTGACTTTCATACTCAGTAACCATTCCCTCCTTTCCCTCCTTAGGAACTGAAAAGCTGAGCCTGAACTTAATGGTGCTCATAGATTCCAAAATGGCAGAGCATTTTTGAAGAACTTCTGTTTAGCTTGGCAAGGACAACTGGCCACCTGGAAAAGTCAGCATGTATTTTTTGGTCTTGAAGATTTTACAACATTTCCCTAGACTACAAGATTAATAGGACAACTATGAACAGAATATTGGAAATGACAGAAGCCAAAAGAGTGTCTCCCAAATAAACATTTAGTTTTTAATCTTCCTTTCTAGACTTGCTTTCTAGAAATAGCTCTCTTCTCCTTTTGCTTTCTGAAATGGTCTTTCATGGAATCTACACAGGTAGAAAGAACAAAGCATCAAAATCTGGATTTCACTCTCCTTGACTGCAGTCCACACAACAGTGGTAATTTTCCCCTAAGCATGTAGTACTATATCTGACCAGTGCATGCATGAGGTCAACTATTCAGCAGACTGTATAAATTTCTTCACATTGTGAATTAAAAGGTAGTGTTCAAACATTGGAAACAACAAACAAACAAACAAACAAACAAACATTGGAGCTTTTCGATTTTATTATGAATAAAACCAGGCCTGACTGCAGACTCAACTTTAAAAACTAAGTAGTGATAAGTGCACAGTTTTTGGGACACACAGACTATAGCTCAAGTGGGGCTCTGATAGTATGTCTTAGTCATTTACTTATACACAGGGAAAGAGGCATCAGTTTTTTTATCTCTTAAAATTTCATGTTCATGATCTATCTTCAACTTCTTAATATATATCTCCAGCTCTGATCTTCTTCCTAAGCCATTTCTCCCTACATTTCTAATCAGCTGGAGAGTTAGGGTTAATAATTGACTTTTACCAGTGCCATTAGGTGGTTAAATGAGGTGACATTTAAAATTACATAACAGTCAAAAGGTAGCAATTATTATTGTGCTCACATGGGATAAACAAATGAATAAATCTATCACCTGTAATATAATTCAGATGACACGATAGAAGTATTTATTGTGTGTATAATGTTACAATAAAAATTGTTCAAATTAACACAGAGGTATACCAGGAAGTTTGTATTTAAGAGGGATTTATGATTGAAAAATACTGTTCTGTCTAGCCTGAATATTTTCTTTTCTTATATAATACTTTGCATACAATAAGTAGGTAGTGAATAAATGTTTGGTATTTGTTTAAATGAATTGACTAATGTTCATTAGGAAGGGGAAAGGGGAAGTGGCGGAGGCGGAAGGGAAGAGATTGGATAAGGGGCATAAAGAATAAGTATGATTTATAGCAATGAATATGTTAATAAAAACAAAGTATCACACAAAAAAGAAAGGTTAAATACAAGAAAAATAAAAAAATTAAAAACGAATTTACTAATGTTCAGATTTTTTTTAATGTCTATCTTAAGACTTGCTACTATAAGTTAGTATATTAATATGTTAATACTAATAAAGTTAGTAGCCATGTGCCAGCCACAATTAGATGCATGCTATACATTATCTCATTTAAACTTCATAATTACACTCAATGACAGGTTTCATCTCTGTTTTACAGATAAGTTCACTGGTGCTCAGAGAGGTTAGTTGACTCACACAGAAGAATACAGCAAGTAACTGGGAGAGGCAGGAGTACAGCTTAGGTCAGTTGGCTCTAAAGTTCATTCTTTTAACCAAAATATTATCTCCCCCCCAAAATTAAAAAGATACTGCATGACAGCAGTATTTACACCAATAACACAATGTTAGGACATTAAGAGCATTATCCTCCGGGCCAGCCTGAGACCGGTACCTGTGATCTTGCTCTCTCAGGAAAAGCATTCATGTAGAAATATAGACTTCACCTGCAGTGGGAAATGTCAACCAAAATGTCAAGTGTATCTTACTGTTTTTTGGCTTCACATTGTATTTTAAATTTCATTTAAATCTAAGAGTGAGGGAACAAAAGAGGAAAAGGAGTTTCAAAGGGAAAGAGAGAGTTCTGGTGCTTGTCATTCTTTTATTCCCAGTGCCAAGCTTCAAAAGAAAGTGCTCTCCACTCCATATCTCTTAGACTAACACATGCAGAGAAGTGATTAGTCATCAGAATAATCACATGCACTGGAGAGATCCTGCACACAATAAAAAGGGAGCTACAGCATCTAGGCAGACCAATGCCATTATCAAGGAGAATTTCAGTTAACATCATTAATTACAGTTTAGGAAGGTAGTCATGAAAATGGAATTAGACCCTTTGGAGGATAACTCATGAAAATGGAATTAGACCCTTTCTCATTAGAATGTAATGGGACAGTTTAATTCAGAAATGATAGCCCAAATAGAGACACTGTTTTGGCAAGGTTTTATTTCTCTGTTGCTGCATAACAAATCACTGGAAATTTAGCAGCCTGAAACAACATGCCTTTAATATCTCAAAGCTTCTGTAGGTCAGACATCTGAGCACAGCTGAGCTGAGTCCTTTGCTCAGTGTCTCACAAACTGCAATCAAGGTTTTGGCCGGAGCTGCAATCTCATCTGAGGCTCAGGGTCCCCTTCCAAGCTCCTATAATTGTTGGTAGGATTCAGTTCCTTGCAGTTGTAGGACTGAGGCCCTCAGGTTCTACAGGCCATTCATATAAAAGCCTAAAAAATGTAAACTACTTTATAGTGACAGAAGGCAGATCATTGATCCCCCAGTAAAGGAAGCAGGACAGGAAGGGATGGATTACCCAGGGGCAAGAGAGCATTATGGGGATAATGAATTTGTTAATTATCTTGACTGTGGTGATGGTTTCACAGGCGTATACATATGTTAATATCCAAAAATTGTGTACTTTGAATGTGTGTAGTTTATTGTACATCATTGATACCTCAATAGCACTTTAAAAATGAATACAATGGGAGAGTGGCCAATGTGCAACATATATTCAAGTCTTTCTTTGTGATTAAGAACTGAGACCCGCCCCCGCTTAGCTTGTCACAGTAGAAACAGACTAATCATGAGACAGATCTTTGCCTGGCCAGCTCAGCTGAGCGTTATTCAGTATCTATTTACTGGGTACCTGTTATATGTCTTACACCATGTTAGACACTTTGCCCATATTATCTTATAAAATCATCACAATAAATCTGTGATATAGTAACTTTGGGTGGCTTAGGTCACTCTCTCCATAAAATAACTGCTTTGAGACACTATACACAAAAGAATTAACAACCTTTTGCCCCAAATAGAAATCAGCAGTGTTCTGAAAGATGTCGCACACAGCAGAGGCCCTAATTTGTAGAATACTACCAGGCAAAATGACCTGACTCTGTGATTCAAATCTTCCTTCACAGCATATATCTAGAATTTTTCTCTGGTTCTGAAAGTACAAAGTCTGTGTAAGAGAAAGGGAGAAATTTCCCTTTCCCCTGATAATTGAGTCCACAAAAAACAAGATCTCTAGCCAGTAGAAGGTGCGTATGAAATGTGTAAGTTAGTCTAACACTGTGCCATCATTCCTTAGCCCAATGGGTGGAAAGGTCAGCATTCTCAACTAGAAGGGAAAACTATCTTGAGACTGAGGTGCAGAAAATGTGAAAATCTGAGATAGCATTAACCCTGGAGTAGTGAGTTCCTAAATGAGTAAATAAGATATTTGAACATGGAGCAACATTAGAATCAGAGCAACCCTTTTAAAGCACTGCTGAAAAACTAGAATGGAATGGGTGGGAGGAGAAGATATCGTCATAATTACATTTTAATCAAGCCTGGAAACTTGATGGAATAAAATTAAACTAGTGAGATGAGTCATGACTCTGAAAATTCAATAAATTCTGGTTACTCAGCATTTATTGGGCATCTATGAACCCTGTGCTACAATTGCTAATTTCAGACCTATATGCAAATATATATAAAGTAGTGTGGCCTATGGAATTTCTCTGATTATGCAGATGAGTAGCAGAAACATGATGGGAAGATTCAAGAAACTGGCTATTGGATCCCACATACAGACCGGTTCCCGCTCACTGGCTGAGCGAGGCACGGGAGCAACACCGAGGGTTGCAATCCCATTGCCAGTCCCCGGTCCGGTACGGGGGCAACACTGAGGGTTGCGATCCGCTGCCGGACACGGAAAAAAAGAAAAAAAAAAGAATTATTTGGTTTCACAAATTTGTGAAGATAAAATTTTACAGTGATATTCAATGCTGTACTGCACAGATATGTATAATTAATTATGTTTCAATTAGAAATAAATAAACAAATGAATAAATAAATAAATAGGAGAGTAGAAACATATCAGTTCATCTCATCTTCATCAGTTCGCAAAAATGTTTTTAAAAATCAATCCAAAAGTTTTGATGTTCATCTTAATCTTTTGGTCTATACCAATTTTAAAACACGTCTTATAGATTGTAATTCCACTAAATTGCTATGTGAAATAAAAGGGGGTTCTTTAAGGTCAAGTAACTGAGAAAAACTGTGAGCTTATTGCTCCTCTTGGAGAAACAGAGCACAGAAAAAAATAAAATTTACAGTAATTTTTAAGAATGACAATAAATATAATTTATGAGTATAGTTACATAATTACAATTATATTTAATAATTTGATTATAATTATTATAATGATAGTTTTATAATTTTACAATTATATAACTATAGTGTTTTAAGAATAAATCAAATAATTCAGATAAGGTGCTCATGTTTTTTTTGGTCTTTGCTTCCAATGAAGTCTAATATTTTTATGTAATAGGAAAATTGTTAATATAGAAATATATGCAATTTTAGATTATTTCACTGGGTGCTTGGGAATATATCTATTATAAGTAAAAAAGCAGGCTTAGAAGTAAGCAGAGGACTTTCAAACATTTCAGTTGCTGTATCACTAGACAAAGTCATGATGTTGCAAATTATTTGAACCTAGAAAGTAATAATTAGAATCTAATGCAAAACTATCATTGATTATAGCATTGCTTTGGCACAAAGATTATAAAACAAGCAGTGCTTCAGAGTGAATGACGGGAACCGTGTATAATACCGTTTCTGTCTTTAGAGACCTGGTCCAGCAATGCAGTCCGGGACCCTGCAAGCATGTTGAAAGACACTTGTAACATATTTGATCAGACTCCTAATCCCTCTTGGGATCAGATTCCTCTTGTTTCAGGTTCCTTTATTTTCTTTGGTATATATTTGTATCAAATCAGCAAATAAAATAAATATACATATGAAAAGTATATTCAAATTGGGCACAAGCCTAGACTTCAAAATTTAATGAAATTAATAGAAAGAGACAGGTCAACAGAAACTGCTAATGGTTAGATCTTGGTTCTATGGTTCAAAATTTGTATTAGACCTGCTTTTCCTTTTTTCTTTATTTTCTGAAAAATGAGTGGTCTTTTTACTTGCAAGATATTGTTCATTCTAAATTCAGAAAACCTTGCTTCTTCTGTTTGGCTCTCATCTCAGAGTTTTTATTGTTTTCACATATTTGTGATCCTCTCAAAAATCTGTCATAGTAAATTGATCCCAGAATGCCCTGCACATATTCTATGAGGTAACCTTGTCAATCTACTTACTGAACCAGGCAATATACTGTGTTGTCTCTTAGTCTTTGCATATCTTACTCCCTCTGCTTAGTTCACCCTTCTTTCCCTGTTAACCCGAAAGTGGACATGCTAGAAAATACAACAAAGTTTTAAACTCCTTTCTCATAAATAAAAATATACACACACATTTTTGCATACAGTGTCCTAGCTTAGACACAATCCTCTACAAAATAGTCCTGACATGGCCAGACATGATAGTGTATGTACATTTGTCATCATATTTTAAATATCTGTTTATGTATTTGACCATCTCCTAGATGAACTCCTAGAAGATGAAGGCTACTCTTTATTCAGGATTCATTCTCAGATACTCAATACATATTTGTTGAATGAATTGATTCTTTGACGTTCAGTGACTTGAGGCTAAATTTGTCTTCAATTATAAATATTTAAGAGCAAATCCAAAGACTTGGCACAGAAAGGCATCTGAACAAATGTTGAATGAATGCTGCATTTTAATTGCCTGAATGTGTAATACTCTGTAATATAAAAAATGTTTTTCATGTGTTAATTTTATGAGTAAGCCAAGTTACACTCTCTCTCTCTCTCACCAGAACTGGACAATATAAGAAAGCCACTAAGATATCCGGTAGTGTATATACAATAAGGTTTTAGTTATTTGTGTATATTTAATATGTTGATGCTCCAGAATTATAATTAAGGCCCCTACCTGAGGACAAAGAAGTATTAATCATTCCTCCCATTTCCACCATGCTCAAGAGAGTCATTAAAAAAAATGAGCTGTGTATTTTTATAAGATTTTGCTATAAGATTATTGAAAAGGCCCTGCTACTTGCTAGATATTATGCCGGCACCAACCCCCACCTCAAGATGATAGAGGAAAAACAGAAAGGGAAGAGAGATATATTAGTTTTCTCTTTTTGCATAACGAACGGCTTAACGGCCACAACATAATGGCTTCAGAAAACCTACATTTGTAATCCCACAGTTTCCCTGGGTACAGTTTAGCTGGGTCTTCCGCTTAGAATCTTACAAGACTATAAACAAGGTGTCAGAAAGATTACATCCTCATCTGGAGGTTCAACTAGGGAAAGATGTGCTCCCAAGCTTCCTCAGGAAGTTTGCCAAATTCATTTCCTTGTTCTTGCAGCATTAAGGTCCCTGCTATGTCAGGAGAGGAGACAGAATCAACCTGGGCCTACCTGGTTACCTCCCCACTGCCAACGGGTGACTGACTAACCCAAAAGATCTCTTCCTCCCCAATTTATCCTCCCAACCTCCCATATTGGGGAAACTGAGCTTGAAAAATAAGGGAAGGGAAGGCAGTAATCCGAATCAGATCATTTCTTTCCCCCACTCCAAATCTTTCAAGCCACAAGAGGGAAGAGGTGCAGTGGAGGAAAGCAAATGAGATTTAAGCCACTGTGAGATGAGAATCTTAAACAGGCCTGGGCTTTTAGTGAAACACATGGCACATTTCCAAGATGTCCTTCAGGAACAGGGAAGTGACACTTGATAGAGCATGACTGAAAACAGTGACTGAAGAAAAATAAAAATATTTCGTGTTCATAACCCATGCTGAACTACACAATAAACCCATTTTGCATATATTTAAAATTTCCCCCAGCTTCCAATTTTTTATGTTCGAAACCGGGAAGTGACACTTGATAGAGCATGACTGAAAACAGTGACTGAAGAAAAATAAAAATATTTCATGTTCATAACCCATGCTTAACTACACAATAAACCCATTTTGCATATATTTAAAATTTCCCCCAGCTTCCAATTTTTTATGTTCGAAACAGAGCTTTTTTTCCCCCATGGCTCCCAAATTTCCAGAAAACAAGTGACATCAATAAGTCCCACAGCAAAGTGAATTAGATCCAGATACATTTCCTGAGAACAAGTTTTGATAAGAAAGGCTAGGAGGAAATCAGTGCCCAGAATGTATGAGTGGGATGGTGAAGAAAGGATGCCACTAAAATTGCTAATTAGGGAAACAAAATGAAAAGCATTTCTAGATAGAAAATAATACACAGTTTGAAATATTCGCCTGCTATAGGCAGGGCATTAAAGTGAGGTCCTGATACTTGTTTCTGATTGCAGCTGTTATCTCATGTTCTGCTCAGCATTTTAAAATAATGTGAAGATACATCATGTGAAAATACAAAGACATTTCACAAGAACTTAAAGAAGACAAGAAACCATGACAACATAGCTGATTTTGTATATCCCCCTCTAAAATAAGTTGACAAATGAGGTGGAAAAAGTAGTTCCTGCAATACTCAATCATTTGAATATAATTGTATCGAATGTAAATAGTGTCTATAAAAGTTAATGATAAAAGATAAATCCACCAGTTGTTATTCGTGGATTACTAGTTCAACTGATTCCCACTCCGTTTTGAATTCCACAGTACATATAAAACAGTATGTATGTGTGTGCAGATGTATATCTGTACATGTGTGTATACCTGTAACCGTTTTGAATTCCACAGTACATATAAAACAGTATGTATGTGTGTGCAGATGTATATCTGTAATTGTGTGCATACCTGTAAATCATCATGGCATATTAACCATAGTAAAAACTTCAGGTAGATTATGTTCAACTCTAGGCAAACAGTAATAAGATCAAATAAAAATCACTATAATCCAATTTTTAAAAATGTAGCAAGAAGTTCTAAGTTTAATAGTAAATATCACATTCATATGTTGAAAAACCCATCTGTCTCACAGAAGGAATAGTAGGCTACAAAGAACTAACTTAATTTTTCTGGTTTGGCACATGAGTAGTCAGTGCAACAAACAGAATAGTTGAATGCTAAAAATAACTTTTAAGACATAGCACCATTAAAATGAGATTGTGTTAAAGTTCTTGGCTTTAAGACAATTTTATGTAAAAATGTTAGTATTTTAAAATAATTTAAATATTTGAAATTATTAATGCAGACATAATAACTGCTTTGCTGGGAAGTCCTGTGTGCTGTGTATGTCATGTATGTGCAGTTAAATTATAAAGGCACTGATGTAAGGTAAGTACAGTGAATTGCAAGCCACTAATGAATGGTGAGCCCTGGAGTATGCCTTGACAACACAATTGAAACTAAATGTCATGCATTATGCATGATTTTAAAATGTGATTAGTGGTCTAAGATTGATTCTCTTTTAAGTGCCGATGTACCTTTTTATAAAGAGATTTAGCCATCTTAGACTGATTGTCTAAGATATGGATTTTTTCCCTCTATATTGGATAATTGGGAAATTGTTAAATGTTTTTTTTGACCGGTAAGGGGATCGCAACCCTTGGCACGGTGTGGTCTGCACCACGCTCAGCCAGTGAGCGCACCGGCCATTCCTATAAAGGATCCAAACCCGTGGCCTCAGCCAGCGCTGCACTCTCCCGAGTGAGCTACAGGTCCGGCCCAGGAAATTGTTAGATCTTGTCATATACATAAACATGCATACATATGAACATACATACATATATATGCAAATGCTTGCTTTTACAAAGGATATTTTTGGAAGGCAAGAATCTGGTAGAAGAAGTTGCCTCTGGGATTAGAATAGTGTAAATAGGGATGGGGTGGGACGGTGTCTTAGTTTGGTTTTCCCCAAAAGGAGACCCCGAGTTAAGAATGTGGGTGTAGGTAATTCCTGAGAGGTGAGGGCAGGAAGCACAAATATGGGAGTGGGAAAAGTGAGATAGGAACGGGAAAACAGCCAAAGACTATGTTAATGATAGACTACCCCTGTGGGCAAATAGGGCTCAGTCCACTGGGAACCTTTTTGGAAACTATGTGAAACACACTTCAAAATTTTCAGAGGGAGAAAAGGAAGGTTGGGGCATTTATCCATCCTTTCTACCCACCTCCACCCTCACCCCATTGGTTGAGAGTTGTCTCAGGATATTAATTTCTCCACATTTGCTGTGCAGAGAAGAGAGACTGGGATTCTGGAGCTGGGAAGCAGTCATCATCGCCAAGAGAGCATCTGAGGTGGCGTGAGGCTGGGAGAACGTGTGCACATGTCTCGGAGTCACCCCTGGCTCTGAGTTCCTGCTTCCCCGGGTTTGCACTGCTGTACTCCACATTGGGCCCTGCTTCTCATCCCCAGTCTTTCATTCCCCACAGACCTCCTGAACAAGGAAATGCATTTAGCAGACTGAATGACATTTAACAGAGCCTGGAGAACCTTAAACAACTTAAAATTGATTATTAACATATCTGTTCTTAAAGGCGGTTGGCAATTCCCCCTGCCCCTGCAGGGACTCTCATCAGATTGTCTCAACCATGGTTTCTCACCATGTAATTTAGCCTTCTCTGACTCTTCTCCAAAACCCTTTTCTTTACCAACTCACCATTTCCAGGATCACAAATTCCTATAATTCCTTGTGCAGAGTAGTTTGACTCCATGCTTTGCTGCCTCCTTGCTGTTCCCAAGGCCTCACCTCCAATGCCTGAAGTGAGTTACCATATTGTTTTCTTAACAAAAGTAGTTCTGTCCCTAAGAGTAACGTAAAAATATTTTTTTACCCTGCTATGTATCTGAGGTCATACACAACAAATTATCTTAACAGTACAGTGGGTTCTCATAGCATTATTTATTAATTGCATTGATTCAGTCTGGATCTCTTTCTTGTGTCCCTGTTTTGTTCTTATCTCCCTACACAGCCTGTATTGGAATGTCTACCTCTTGCTTTAAAGCTGTGATCACTAACATTTCTTAGATTTTTGTTTGTTTGTTTGTTTGTTTACCCAAGGAATTACTATGTAATTCTCTGTGCTACAAGTTCTTCAATGCACACAGCGTAACTGGTTGTTAACTTTTCTCCTCTTCCATGCCTTTGTGAAGGATTGAAGTTCTTATAACAGAGATTTTGTTTACCCAAGGAATTACTATGTAATTCTCTGTGCTACAAGTTCTTCAATGCACACAGCATAACTGGTTGTTAACTTTTCTCCTCTTCCATGCCTTTGTGAAGGATTGAAGTTCTTATAACAGAGATTTTTTCTGGCTGTAGTTCAAACTGAAAACAGCCCTTCCTCTGTATCTCAGCAATTTAATCTTCCTTCCACTATTTGGGTAATATTGCACTTGCTGGTTAATGCTATTAAAAACTTTCTAGGCCACAGAAGCTCTGAACATTACTGTTTAATAATTTCACAACTGACGTCATGTGTGTTCCAGTGGCATCAATTGACTTCCTTTTATAATTATCAGAGGGTACAAGAGATATACTCAAGTTGAGTTTGAGAAAAACTTGTATTTCAAGTTGCAAGTTCTCTACCCCAAGCTGGGATGAGCAGTTAATTTTAGGAAGCCTTTTGGGAAATCAATATGTTATTAATTTGCTTTGGAGGTTTTATTAGTGACATTACCCTTCCTTTACTATGAAGGAGTTTGACTAATCGCTTAGCCAAGGCTAGAAATTAGAGGAGAAAAATAATAAAGGCAAGATTAAAGATCCCCAATCCCCACCCCATCTCCAATCCCCAGGCCAAGACACACTGTTTACCCGATTATCCTCTTATAAGGGAGATGAAATTTGATGAAAATACAACTTTAAGCAAGTGCTAGGCCCAGCTTTCCTTCTTAATAATATAGTTTATAAATGGTCATAATAATTTCCCAAAAAGTTCTTGTAAATTAACATTCAATTTAAATAAGCAACTTCTAATAAGCCATTAAGCCAGGTCATGTGATTTTGAGACATTTGTTCATCTATGGGCTTCTTCCAAATTTTAATTCTACTATTATTTGTTTCTAGAGTTTTGGCATTTTGCAGACAGCCTGGGAGGTCTAGTTCACGCTACCTTTGTGTCAATCCCTGAGTTTCTCTCAAGGTCAAATGCGGATAATATTCCCAGACGGTACGGTCTAACATCATTGCAGTGACTCATAACCAGCGATTCTTATTTTAAAGCACTTACCAATTAGAAGGACTTTATACAAATTACAGCTTATTTTAGAAAAGAAAAGAACTAAGCTAACATATGGAAAATATTGGACACAATGGTAAAATATATACCATACCACCTGCTTTGTCTAAAAATGTCTCAAATCAAGAAATGAGAATTTAAAGTGACTGTTTCCTTAACTCAAACACACAAAAAGAATTGAGCATCTATTTGTCTATGTATTAGGAAGTAACTACTCCTAAATGCTTGAAAAAACAAGCAAACAATAAAAACTTGCTTATATTATGTCATAGACTTACAGGCTCAGGAAATAAAAGAAAACTAGAAAGCAGGAGAAGCAAATCCACTTCCTCCTTCCTCTTCCTCCCACCCCACCATGCCCACCCAGGGTGATCGGTCACAACTGAGATGTATAGGCTTATGCCAAGACTGTGGTCTCAAATAAAGAAAGTGATGATGTTAATAATACTTTACATTTGTATAGCATCTTATGGTTTCCAAAATGCTTTCATGTAGATTGTTTCATTTAGAAAGAAGCATTGCACAGATGTTTGGTGGATTTGCAACCATTAAAATTGCTAATTCTGATTAAACCAGTCTAATACTTTAGGTTCTGTTTCACTCATTTATTTTATCCTACCTCTGGTTCACAAAGAGATTTTATTACACTCTCTGATGTAAAATGTCCATCCTTTTCCAATTATAAGAGCTCTTCCTCAAATAAAGTTATAGAAAGTTTGAGTTGAAAAGAACTTTGGAGAAATTGTATTCTAACCCCTTTATTTTGTAGATGAAATACTAAGGTTCAAAAAGACTTAGTTAATTGCCCCACATCAGTCTTGGTTTTCTCCTCTGAAATCTGGAAGATTTGCTGTTATCTCCTAAAGGGTTCCCTCCTGACTCTGTGTGCATGTGGCAGAGAATAAAAATCTCAGGGAGAAAACTGTGACTACAAACCGTGATGTTTTGGGAAACTTTTTTTTATCCTTCGTCTGTTTTAAAAAAGATTTTTCTGGAGGAGATTCATTTGATATTTAAAGTGGTGCTCTCTTTTTTTCTCTTGTACAAGATTACCACATATCTTTTTTACTCTTTTCGTTAAATAGAAGATCTTTTGATTCCTAATCAAGTGCTGTTTTCACTCCTTTATTGTTAGATACAGGCATGAAGATACTTCAAGAAGTTTACAAAGTGGTGCTCTCTTTTTTTCTCTTGTACAAGATTACCACATATCTTTTTTACTCTTTTCGCTAAATAGAAGATCTTTTGATTCCTAATCAAGTGCTGTTTTCACTCTTTTATTGTTAGATACAGGCATGAAGATACTTCAAGAAGTTTACGGAAAGATTTATATTATCTTTTCAGTCTACTTTTCCGCAAACTTTTTGAAGTACCCTCACATTTATAGCTACATTTTAGATCTCATACTCAGAGAAAATACATGAACTGCATAAGGTCATATAGCTGGTTAGTAGAATCCATAAAGTTAGAAACCACTTTGATTTTTAGTCCAGTTTTTTGTTTTGGTTTGGTTTTGTATTTTTACTACATATTAATGCTGTCCCTAGAATAGTGTTGAGGTCTACCAAATTTTCCCCGAGATAGATTTACCTTTTTCCCAAATGGCTTGAGAAAGGACAAGGTAATCAATATATGCAGTTAAATAGATTCAAATCGGAGTTTTTCATGTGTGCATGCACTTATTTGTAAAAAAGCCTGACTGTAACACTGAATTTCTTTCTAACATATTATTCCCTATTTCCAAAATGAGGTTGGGTGCACGAGTTTTACATAATGTGAATGTATTAAATTCTAAATAGAAGATTTTAGATTTAAGTTACATATGGAGTCTAGGGTTAGAAAAGACCCTAATTGGAATGTGGGTAGCTAGCATTTATTATGTGTCTACCATAAGCCATGTATTACCATCTCAGTGTAAATAACCACAGCAAGCCTGAGAGGTTCCTAATATCTCCCTTTTTACAGATAAGGAAACTGAGGCTCAGAAAAAATAACGTAACTTGCCAAGAGTCACAGTTCTACATGACTCCAAAGTTTATGCTCTTTCTGCAATATTTCTCATCTTTCTCAAAAAGCACAACTGAACTACGAAGAAACATATCTCAATACATACAGATAGCTAATCATTTCATTCAATCCTAAGAAAAACATACTTGCTTTTGGCTAAATAGGCCTATAAAGTTGTCTCTATTTGTTTATATGTCTACTCGTTTTATGCCAATAAAACAAAATATTTCTATAATACATAGCTAATATTACATAATGGCATCTTTCAGATTAACAGATTAATCTGTCTCATGTTTTTAATTGAGTTATTAAAAACATCTTTCCCTAATGGTTAATTTGTTCTTATTAATTTATACTTATGAAATAATTAATAAATATTCCTATCATAAAAGATTAACTAAATCAAGTGTAATTGAGACTTGACAAAGATATCACAAACTATTATTTATATATTTGGAGTTTCACCAAATCTATTGACTTTAACTCTTTTTTTAAATTTTATTTTTACAGCAAGTAGTTCCCGAGGAGGCTTTAACTTTTAAATGGGCAAGTCTTTTAAAGAAATCTGACTTGTATTTCGCATTTAGTTTATTGTCACTTAAATCATGACATAGAAGTTTATTGTTCAAAAAATCATTGAAGATTATTACAAACAGCTGAAGACCTACATTATCAGACATAATATATATATATATATATTTTATCTTTTTCCGTGTCCGGCAACGGATCGCAACCCTCAGTGTCGCCCCCGTACCGGACTGGGACCGGCAACGGGATCGCAACCCTTGGTGTTGCTCCCGTGCCTCGCTCAGCCAGTGAGCGGGAACCGGTCTGCATGTGGGATCCGAACCCTCGGAGGGAGCGCCGCCGCGCTTCCCAAGTGGCGCACTATAGCAGTGCGCCACCGGGCCGGCCCCAGACACAATATTTTTTGTTATAAAATCTTGAAGTTTAATATTTGTATTGTATCTTGAAGTTTAATATTGTTATTGTCAGTATGTGCTTTTATAAAGACATACATAATATTATTTTCTTTGAAAAATCTTTTTAAACAACTTAAAACATGTATCATATAGCATATGCACAAAAAATACATTTAAATGCACAGTATAATGGAAAACTTTAAAGTGAACATTTGAAAAATAATGGTCAAATGAGTTTGGAAATAAACACTAATGGAACTCTCGAAGCTCCACCCTATCTGTCTGTTGCCTATTCTTTTGAGAATTTCTTCTTTCACTTAATATTATATTTGTTAATTTCATCCCTGTTATTGTGCATTGCTCTAGTTTATTTTTATTGCTTTATAATATTTGTTTGTTTGAAATTTTACAAGTTTATCCATTCTACTACTGATGGATATTTGGATTATTTCTAGTTCGTTGCTATTGAAAATTAACACAGATATAAATATTATTGTACATTCTTCTGACACATAAGTAATCATATTCATCTAGGGTATATACCCAGGAGTAGAATTTCTGAGTTGTAGGGTATGTGTATGCTTAAATTTAATAAATGTTGCTGCCAATTTTGTTCAAAATACTTGTACCAATTTATATACACACCAGCAGTGAATGAGAATTATGTTACTCCATATTTTTGGAAATACCTTTAGAGTTTTTTTTTTCCAATCCAGGGGATATGTGCAGTAGTTGGTATTTCATTTTAGTGTTAATTTACTGTTATCCAGAAAGTTAATAAGGCTTGACATTTTGTCATGTGTTTATTGGTCATTTGGATTTTCTATTCATGCGATGCCTGCTCATGATTTTTCCTCCATTATCCTATTTAATTCTGTCTTTATTATTGATTTGTAGAAGTTCATTACTCAGGATATAAATCTCTTATCAGCTATACATTGAAAATGTGATCTCTCATTCTTTGGCTTTTCTTTTCTTTCTCCTTTTGATGTCTTTTGAAAAATACAAGTTCTTAATTTTAATGTAACTAAACTTTTTAAATGAAACCAGTATAGCCAAAATACCAAAACTTCACAAGAACATTACAAGAAATAAAATTATGAACCAATTTTTTAGAGAACATAGATACAAAAATTCTAAACAAAATACTAGCAAATACAATCCTATGATAAATAAGAATATATATGTGCATGTATTTAACGTTTGCATGTGTATATGCACATACATATATGAGTATATATACATATATACACATATCACGCCATGTGGAGACTTTCAAAAAACAAGGGTGGTTTAATGTTTTTAAAAAATTAATTGATGTAGTTCTCTACATTAACTGGGGAAAGGAGAAAATCATGTCAACTTGATGCAGAAAAATAATTTGATAAAATTCAACACTCATTCAGTATGAAACTCTTAGCAAACATGGAATAGAAGGGAACTTCATTAATTTCATAGTGGAAAAAATATTCAAAATAACATAGAAAACATCATAATTAACAGTAAAATACTGAACAATTTTTTTCTTGAAGTCAGAAACAAAATGCCTGCCAGATGACTTCTATTTAACATTGTAGTGCATGTCCTTGTCAGTGCAATAAGAACCAGAAAAACATATAAAATGTATAAAGACTAGAGAGAAAGAAATATTATTGCTATTATTTGTGAAATGTTAGCATATATAGAAAATTAAAAAATATCTAAAGACAAACTATCGGAATTAATATAAGCATACAAGGTCAATACACAAAATCAATTATATTTCTACATACCAGCAACAAAGAAATGGAAAACAAAATTTAAAAAAATAAAATCATTGCAATAGTATTATGAAACACCAAGTATCATGGAAGAAATCTAATTTAAGTTGTCTAGATTCTTAAATGAAAACTATAAAATATTATTGAGATAAACTAAAGAAGATTCAAGATAATAGATGGTGTAGTGGGTTGGATAGTGTCCCCCCAGAACTCATGTACACCAGGAAACTAAGAATGTGTCCTTATTTAAAAACAGGGCCTTCAGGGCCGGCCCGGTGGCGCACTGCTACAGTGAGCCGCTTGGGAAGCGTGGCGGCGCTCCCACCGAGGGTTCGGATCCCACATACAGACCGGTTCCCGCTCACTGGCTGAGCGAGGTGTGGGCGCAGCACCGAGGGTTGCGATCCCGTTGCCGGTCCCAGTCCGGTACGGGTGCGACACTGAGGGTTGCGATCCGTTGCCGGACACGAAAAAAGACAAAAAGGAAAAATAAATAAATAAAAACAGGGCCTTCAGGGCCGGCCCGGTGGCGCACTGCTACAGTGCGCCACTTGGGAAGCGTGGCGGCGCC
>NW_007728682.1:204066-235501 GCF_000696425.1 Galeopterus variegatus | reverse complement strand
CCGGTCCCAGTCCGGTACGGGTGCGACACTGAGGGTTGCGATCCCGTTGCCGGTCCCAGTCCGGTACGGGTGCGACACTGAGGGTTGCGATCCGTTGCCGGACACGAAAAAAGACAAAAAGGAAAAATAAATAAATAAAAACAGGGCCTTCGAAGATTTAATTAATTAAGGATCTTAAGATAAAATCATCCTGGATTTAGAGTGATCCCTAAATCTAATGACTTGTGTGTTTATAAGAAAAAGATTTGGACACTCAGCTGCCACATGCCAAAGATTTCCAGGAACCACCAGAAGCTACAAGAGGCAAGGAAGGATCCTTCCCTAGAGCTTTGCAAGAGGCATAGCATTACCAACATCTTGATTTGGAACTTCTCATTTTCAGAACTGTAAGAGAATAAATTTCTGTTATTTTAAGCAGTAAATTTTTGGTAATTTGTGATGACAGTCCTAGGAAACTAATACAAATCATATTACACATTCATGGATTAGAAGATTAAATTCATTTCAGAATGCCAATTTTTCACAAACTGACATATAAAATCAACATAATCTTCATCAAAATCCCAGCAGATTGTATTTGTGGATGGGGAACGTAGACCTACACATTCAAAAATGTCTATGTAAATGCAAAATAGTCAATGTAAACATGTGAAAGAAGAAAAACAAGACTGGAGGACTTACTCTATCACTTATCAAAACTGACTATAAAGCAGTGTGATATTGTTGCATGGAGAGACAAAACAGACTAACTGATATAAAATAGAGAGTCGAGAGTAGATTTGTACATAGTCACCCGATGATGACAAAGGTGACACTGCAGTGCAAAGGGGAAAACAATGGCCTTTTCAAACATAGAACAGGCTCAACTGAATATGCCTATGGGGAAAAAAACATTTCTTGATCTCTATCTCACACCTATCACTGGAGGTCCTAGCCAAGTTAGTAAGGCAGGAGAAAAATAATAAAATGTCTACAGATTGGACAGGAAAATATGAAACTGACTCTTTTTGCAGATTATGTAATTATGTTTTTTTAAAAAAGAACCTAAGGAACCTACAAAAAAGCTAATAGGATTAATAAGGAAGTTCAGCAAGATCACAGGATACAAGTTCAATACACAAAAATTGAGTTCTATAGACCACAAAATTAAATTTTTTAAAATAACACTGCTTTGAATAGCATAAAAATGAATAATATAATATAGGATAAATTTAGCAAAAAATGTGCAATACTTGTACACTGAAAACTACAAACTATTGCTGAAGAGACATTGAAGAACTAAATAGAGATACCATTTTCATGCACCATAAAGACTCACAGTTGTAAAGAAGTCATTTCTCCCCTATATATTCAACGCGATCCCAGACAATATCTCAGCAGGTTTACTTGTCAAATTAAAAGCTAATTCTAAACTGTATGTGGGAATGCAGAGCACTTAAAATAGTGGGAAAAAAACCTGAAAGATGAACAAAATTGGAGGACTTACACCTGATACCAAGACTAAACTGTATGCATAAAAATATGTAGTAGCATGGCATGTATATTTTCCTGGATATTAATTGATTATCTGTATACATTTTGTAAATATTAGCTCCCATCAGACGAGGGACTAATATCCAAAATGTATAAGGGACTTAAACAACTTGACAGCAAAAAACAAATAATCCAATTAAAAAATAGGCAAAGGCCCCGAACATACATTTCTCAAATGAAGACATACAAATGGCCAACAGGCACATGAAAACATGTTCAACACCACTAATCACTAGCGAAATTCAAATTAAAACCACAATGACATATCATCTCAATTCAGTTAGAATGGCTATTATCAACAATACAAAAAATAACAAATGCTGGTGAGGATGCAGAGAAAAAGAAACTCTCCTACATTGCTAGTGAGAGTGAAAATTGGTGGAAAACAGTATGGAGTTTCCCTAGAGAACTAAAAATAGATCTACCCTGTGACCCAGCTATCTTACTACTGGTTAAATACTCAAAGGAAGTGAAATCAATATATCAAAAGACAACTGTAATGTTTATAGCAGCACTATTCACAATAGCCAGGAGATGGAATCAACCTAAATGTATATCGAAAGATGAATGGATAACAAAACTGTGGTATATATACACAATGGAATACTACCCAGGTATTTTACTATTTTCAAAAAATGATATCCTATCATTTGCAGCAACGTGGATGAAACTGGAAACCATCATGTTAAGTGAAGTAAGTCAGGAACAAAAAGACAAATACTGCATGATATTACTCATGTGGAATCTAAAAAATAAAAAGTGATTCTCACAGAATTAGAGAGTAGAATAATAGTTACAGGAGGCGGAGTGGAGGAAAAGTGATGGACTAATAGGTACAAATTATGCTACCTACCATAAGTGAAGCACTGTGCGGTATATGCATGGATTGAAACAGCACACCATACGCCACATATATGTACAAATAAATGTTTTAAAAAAGCAATGAAATTAAGTTTAGACAAATTTATTAATCTTTTTCTTTATGGCCTTTGCTTTTTTTGTTTTTCTAATTAATGCCTTTCTTACCTCCAAAACCATAAATACGCTCCACCATATTAATTATGAAGACGTTAATATTTTTATTTGAAATTAAGTTTAGACAAATTTATTAATCTTTTTCTTTATGGCCTTTGCTTTTTTTGTTTTGCTAATTAATGCCTTTCTTACCTCCAAAACCATAAATACGCTCCACCATATTAATTATGAAGACGTTAATATTTTTATTGAGGTTTTTTTTTTTTTCCTTTTTGTCTTTTTTACTGACCGGTAACAGGATCGCAACCCTCGGTGTCGCGCCCGTAACGGGGACCAGGAACGGGATCGCAACCCTCGGTGTTGCGCCTGCACCGCCCTCAGCCAGTGAGCGGGAACTGGTCTCCACATGGGATCCGAACCCTCGGCGGGAGCACCGCCGTGCTCCCAAGCGGCGCACTCTCCAGTGCGCCACCAGGCCGGCCCTTTATTGAAGTTTTTAATTCAGCTGAAACTTATTTCATTTAATGATTTGAAGTAGAACTCCACTTCTGTACCTTTTTATTTTCCCAAAACATTTTCCACTGGTTTAAAATGTTGGCTTTGTCACACATTAAGTTACTGTGCATACCTGAGTAAAGTTCTGGACTTTCTACATTTCTAGAGTGGAAAGTTCAGAACTACACTCAGGTGTATAGGTAAGTCTGTTTTGTCTTGTGCCATGCTGCTTTGTCCCTGTTTCAGTTACACCTCCAGAACTTGTTTTGATGTCTAACTGAATGCATCACTCTATTGCTTGCTTTCTTTTCAAGATTGTCCTGGTTATTCCTAAGCATTTAATCATCCATGTGAATTTAAAAATCATGTTATCAAGTTACATGAAATATCTTGTGGGGATTTTGATTGGGATTTTATTTAATTTACCTACTCATTTGTTATTACAATACTTACAACATTTAGCATTTCTATCCATAAATATGGTTTATTTTCCACTTACTAAGTTTTTCTTTTAGATCCTTCAGTAAAGTTTTATAGATTATGTCATAATTTATTACTTATTTATAACTCAAAAAGTTTTATTGCTTTTGTAAATGGGATCTTTTAAAAATACTTACATAATCTGTTTTTGTTTGTGTAATGGAAAGCTATTCATTTTTGTATGCTAATTTTCTATCTGGCCACTTTGCCGGGCTTTTGTATTAGTAACTGCCTTTATCTGTTACTTTTCAATCTATATACTTAAATTTAATTTTAATCTATGTACAATTTATTTATTCCCTTGGATAGTTCCACTTACAGAGGGTTGAACTGAGATTTTATTTTTCTCTATTCATTCAAATTTTCTGCCATAAACAATTATTGCTTTTATAGTTAGAAAAAAATAAGTATTATTTTGAAATAAGTAATCTTTGTTGGCTTTTCATTTTTCTTAGGTATTCTCAACTTTTAAAAAAGTATGTTGGAAAAGATAATTAAATATTTAACTTAATTTAATTTACTATTTTCCACTGCTTTATTCAAATAATCATTGTCATATTTCATTTCTTTTATCAATTAATTCTTTTAGAAAAATGTTAAACCTTAATATTTGTTCTAAAGATCTATTTAAAGCTACTTTGTAAAGTTTATGCTTTCCACATTTATTTTTGTTTTTGATCACTACTGGCTTATAACTCCATTTGGATTCTGAAGGTGATCATAATACTGCTCCTTCCTGAGATTTAACTAGTCAAACTAACTTTTCTTGAAACTTAGCAACATTGAAGAACCGTTATATTTGCTTGAAGTTTTTTTCTTATTTATTTGCCTTTGCATTACTCTCCCTAATTGCTCCCTTGTGTGTTTCATCTCAGCCATTAACGTCAGTGATTTACTTTAGCAAATTGTTTATGGAGAGTTATCAGTTTCTTTCTCCAAATTTCCACATTTACTATGGTTTATTTTCCTGTCATTATGTATGAGTGTGTGTGGGTGTGTGTCTGTCTGTATATGATATACATAAATTTATGTATACACATAGATTTAACTTATACACACACTTACAACACTGTATATCAGTATTTCTCCAATGGGCTTTCACAACTTCTCAGAGAACATCTGGAATCATTTTTCTGTAGCATTGTTTTCAAATATGTTTTGATATTTATTTTTAAGTGGAGAACCAATATTTCACATTTAATTAAAAAGAATAATCTCAAAATATTACAATGATCCAGGAATTCCTGTGGATATTTCAGTAGGTATAAACTATTGCTGGCAATCCACTCTTCCTTCATTACTGGTGACATATTATTTTATAACATGAGGTCATTTGATGGCTGTTCCTATGAGAATAGGTCCATGGACATATTTTACTTGCAGTGAATATCTGTATCTGCTGTATAATTTCAGGCATTGATACGGAGAAAGGAAATATAATGTAACCAGACTATTAACCTGTAAGAATTCTCTGTCCTCTTTTTGTGTCTTGCCTGCATCATCCTTAGTTTATAAACTCATGTCGTGGTAAGATATTTGCTGTCCCTAAAGTTGTTGGATCTGCAAATTCCAACCTCAAGAAAATTATTTCCTACTGGTAATTATGATGGTAATTTTGAGAATTGCCTTCAAATAGAAGTGATACTTGGGCATATGGAGCCTAAGCTGGATGAATGACGTTTCTCCAGATTCTAATCTGAAAATAGAAATCCTTGAAAATGAAATACCTAATAAAGTGAGACTCTTAATAAACACTAATAGCAATTAAGATCAAGTTTGTTTTCCCTGAATAAGAGCTATTTAACTTTGATATATGTTCCAATTAACCTTTTCTTTCTTCTTCTTCTTCTTCTTCTCTCTCTCTCTCTCTGTTCTTTTTTTCACTAATTCAGCTAACTACTTATCATACAGCAATCATAACCTAAATGGATTTTTACCATTGGGGGAAAAATGCACTTCAAATAGTTGAGGATCATTTCAAATTACTTTGTCTCATTGCGTACATTATTTAACTGCTTCCATACTCCTAACAATCATGCATGGGAGCACATTTCTATCGTGTTGTTTTTAAAAAGGTTAATTTTTTTAAGTGGGAAAAATTTTTACCGATTAAAAAAAAATCTCCAGACTTGAATTCTTTTTTTTCGCAGTCTCTCTCAGCGTAGAGAAATTAATAAAATTGGCTCAATAGGATTCATCGATTGTTTTGATTATTAATGCAAACTATTAATCAGGTGAACAACCTAGGTTGTTCCAGGTTAAATAGATTACAAGAAAAATTTTCAACAAAGTTTATGTGCTACTTTTACATATAGAATTATAGGCATTGATTTTTATTCACATGATTAAGATGCAGATCAAGAACTGAAAGCAATGTTCATATGACTTCCTTTTCAAGTGATAAACATGTAATGACTTTTTCTGAAATCCTCTATCCTCTAGTCTAGATTCAAAATAGTCATAATGTACACATAGACTCCTCCAATAGTGAGCCACCGTCAAGACTTGATGAGGTCTTGAAGAGTTGAAAGGGGTTTGCAAACCTCCCTTTTAACTCTTCTGATTTACTCCCTTCTCCTTTTCCATATGCTCATTCTCTGTAGTCTCTTCTCAGACTTTCTTCAGCATCTGTATTTTATTTTGTAGTTTGTCCTGTAGTATTGCTGCCATGCCAGAGGAGAAGGAGTTGAAGTTAGGAAGTTGTTTCTGGCATCATGCCTTTTCCTGAAGTTGACCAAACTATGGTGATCGTAGGGTAAGACCTGAATTGTTACATGGACAAGAGATGAGACAAATGTATCAGTTTTTTTTCTTTTATGTTTTGTACTTTTTAATCTTTTTCTTTAAAAAATAATCCTTCCATATCCTAAAGTCAAGGATATTCTCCCATGTTAAATTCTATACTTTTCCCCCCATTTAATCAAAGTGGAATTTTTTTGTTCAGTATAAGGTAGGAACCCAATTTTGTCCCCCAGTCCCACCAATAGATAACCAATTGCTACAGCAGTATTGATTATCTTCAGTAATCTACAGTACCATGTTTGTCATATATTATGCCATCTGGGAATAATAGTCTCTCTCTTCTGTTGTATTGGTTTATCTCTTTAACCATGCTTCATATCACTCTGCTTTAATTATTAAAGCTTTATGATAAATCTTGATACCTGAAGGGTAAGCAGTCATACCTGCTTCTCTTTAAGACCATCTTAGTTCTCATACATTGCTTTTGTAAAAATTTTGAAATCATCTTATCACTTCTACATCAGAATATGTAATGAGATTTTGATTGAAATTGCATAGAACTTATACATTAATTTGAGATAATTGAAATCTTTATTTTATTGAGTCTCCTAACCCATTAACATGGGGTATTTCACCATTTAGGTTTTTAATGTCTTTCAATAAGGTTTTAAAATTTTCTTCAGGAAGATTTTGTGTACCTATACTGAGTTTATTTGTAGCTATTTATGTTTCTGTGCCTGAGTGACATTTTTAAAATTCAATATCTAATTTTTAAATTGTTGTTGATGTATAGAAATACAATTAATGTCTTACATTTGTTTTTATTCCAGAATCTACATAAACTTTCCTATTAATTCTTAAAATGTGTCTTTTAGAGTTTCCAGTAAATAGTCTTATCAAAAAATAGTGATAGTTTCCTTCCTTTTTTTTACAAACTCCATCCATTTTGTTTTGTGTTATTATACGGTGATTATTACTATGATTTTATTTATTTAGTTTTGCTTTATTATATTGAGTAGAACCTCAGTTATAATACTGAATGAAGGCAGTATTAATAGGTAATCTTTTTTCCATGATATTAAAAATAATGCTTTCATGCTCATTTCAGCAGCCCATATGCTAAATTTAGAACGATACAGAGATTAGCATGTCCCTGAGCAGGAATGACATTCAAATTTTTGAAGCTTTTCGAGTTTTAAAAAATAGAGGACTGTGGGAGTCATGGTCTGCGGACCGGCCAGGCATGGCAGGCTCCGCGGCCGGGAGCTGTCAGACCTTCCAGCTCACTCTCATCATGTACTTGTCTGGGGGGCCTACATTGATTAGGAGTGAATTCACAGTTGGTCCACCATGAACTGGAAGTTTCTGGAACACACGTCCCTGTTGCTGCATATCTTGGCAGCAAAAACATTAATTCTCTGCCCAGCATTTGCTGGAGTGAAAATATACCAAAGGAAAAACTTAGAAGCAAAACAGCAAAAACTAGAGGCCCAAAAGAAGAAGTAATCAGAGAAGAAAGACAACTAAAGGCAAATCAAAGATTTTGCAATGTAAATGTCAGCTTGAGTAGACTCCAGGTGAGAAAACAGAGAAGAATTATGGAATTAATCGTCAGAGGATAAACTCCCAACCTATATCATTAAGTTAAAATAATGAACTTTTTATACCTTTAAAAGAACCAGTCGGCCCCTGCCCACACAACCATGCAAGCAATAGAGCCAACCACCCCAGAGGGTCCCGAGACAGCAGCCGAGGAGCCAGCCTGTCTCCCTGCCCCACCTGACCACCTGCGACAACATCTTAGCATGTTCTGATTTTAGCCACACGTGTTTCTACAGGGTGTGTGACTTATCTGTTCATGTCCTTACCAAATTTCTGCTTAGATTTTTCTAATTCATTTTTAAGAGTTCTTTTTGCATTAAGGATGTTAATCTTTGAGTGTAAAATTTGTTCCTTATCAATTGATGTTACATTTAATTTGTGATGTTTTCCTTCAAAAAAAAAAAACTTCAAAAAGAAAAACCAGTATTTTGTTTAGTAAAATAAAATAACTTTGTAGAAAATAAATAAATAAATAAAAATAAAAATAAATAATGCTTTTTGGGTATGTTTGTTGTAGGTTTTTGGAATTTGTCTCTATCAGATTAAAGGAGTTTCCTTCTATTCTTATCTGTAAAGACTTTGCCATGAATGGCCATCAAATTTCATTAGGGTTTTTTTTGGATTTTTATAAATAATCATATGATTTTCTTCCTATCAGTTAACGTGGTGAATTAATTAATCAATTCTCTCATATTAAACCAAATTTATGTTCCTGAAATAAACCCAACTTGAACAAGATTTTTTATTGTCTCATCAGTTGTAATACATTCGTTTTTAATACATTTGTCAATTGATTTTGTTTACAGATTAAGACTTTTGTTGCGATATTTGCAAAGAGATTGGCCTATAATTTTTCTTTTTTGTTCCATCCTTGACAGGTTTTGGTGTCAGTATTAGTATGACCTCATTAAATTAGTTGGGGACTATTTCCTCATTAAGGTACTCTGAAAGAGCTTGTGTAAGATTAAATCAAATTGTGGATAGTATTGTCTTGTGTTTTTGTTGTAAGATGTTTTCAGAATTTTTAGGGGTCAGAGAATAGATTGTGGTAGGCAGAATTCCAAAATCTCCACCCCCACCAAGATTTCCCACCCTAACCTCAGGACTGTGAACGTGAGGAGATTTCACACCCTTAATAGCAAAAGAGATGTTGCAGTTATGCTTAAAGTTACTAATCAGGCCTATAGTCACAGGGAACTAGATTCTGCCAAACAACCTAAATAAGCTTGGAAGCAAATTCTTCCCCAGAGCCTCCAGATGAGAGCCCAACTCAGCCCCCATCGTGGTGATAGCCTCGTGAAATCCTAAGCAGAGAAAGCAAGCAAGCCTTCTGATATGCACAACTGTGATATAATACATCTATTTTGTTTTAAGCAACTAAGTGTGTGGTAATGTGTTACACAGCAATGGAAAATTAATACAATTTTTTTTGATATCTGATTAAACCATATTTTGGTGAGATATTATGACTGTGATAAATTTTTTTACATTTGATAAGATATGTTTTAAGGCCCAGAGTGTGATCAACTTTTTAAAACGCATGATGTTATTAGAGTGAGCAGGACTAAAGCCATGTTGGGACCTAAAACCACATAGGCTCTAAAAGATTTTAAAAGAACAGTTTTTTTTTTTTCTTCTTAGCATGCATTTCTCTGAGTTCTCTCTTTTCCCATGGTTATTTGATATTTACAACCTTGGTTAAGGGGCAAGATGACATTATTTACATGAATGTAAAGTTGTTTTCCAGCCAGCCTGAAGCTACAGACTCACAGGTACTACATAGACCCTGAGGTAACAGTGAAGATGAGAATAGACACTAGGCAAGGCCTTGGAGAGACCTTGTGTCTGACTCATAGACACAGAACCCCGGCTCCTCATGTGCCCCTCTCTCCTGCTTTTCCCTTCCCATGATCCGTTCCCTCAATTGCCTCTTTAGAAACCCCTCAGCAAACCTAAGTCTTTGAGATGGCTTTAGCCTGGTCATTCTCCTTCTGGTTTACCAGAGAGTTAGATTAGCCCAACATCTTTCCTCAGGTCACCGGTATGCCTGAATAAAAGCTGACTTCCATTTTCACCAATATTTGATTTTTGTTTGTTTGATTTTTGTCTGGGGGCAGGCAGCTAGATCTGTGAGTTTGGTAAAAATTGGGGGGAGCCTCAGGAGCTGAGTGTGCTCTGTAACAGTGTGTTCTTGATTAAACAATATGTACTCCGAGCTGCTGTGCACAGTTTTATATGCACACACATGCACACACATACACACACACTCGTTAGATAAAACTTGTTATGGGTGTTGTTCTCATCTTTTCTTCTGTATTTTTAAAGTTCAGTTGTTTTATTCTTTCCTGTTTGATCTATCAACTTCTTAAAAATGTGATCAGAATATCCCATTGTGCTGGTAAATGCATTCATTATTAAAACAAGTATTAATAACTTGTGATCCATGGGTTTCAGATTGCCTATGAACCCACTGAAATTATATATACTGTATTTGTACATATGTACACGCCTTTTTGTAGGAGAAGCATATACAGTTCTCATCAGAACAAGTTAGAGAAAAGACCCAGACCCAGAACTAAAGAAAAGCAGCTCTTCCAATATTAAAATCAACAAATAAATGTGTCAGTAGTATTTTATTCAGTTTGGAAATCTGAAGAAACTAATCGGAAAGTATGCCTGATCTTAAACACAACCAAAGAATGAATTGAAAAAAAAGTAACATCATAAAATCAAAAAGAAAAACTTTGAAAATTTGAAACTATTTAGCCTGGAAGTAAGGTGTGATCTGGTCAGTCATTCTCAAATTTGAGTGCACATAAATGTACCCACCTCCCAATATTCTGATTTAATAAGTCTGAGGAGCGGGGCCAGCCCGGTGGCGCACTGCGCTAGTGCGCCGCTTGGGAAGCGCGGCTGCGCTCCCGCCGAGGGTTCGGATCCCACATACAGACCGGTTCCCGCTCACTGGCTGAGCGAGGCGCGGGGGCAACACCGAGGGTTGCGATCCCGTTGCCGGTCCCAGTCCGGTACGGGGGCAACACTAAGGGTTGCAATCCGTTGCTGGACACAGAAAAAGACAAAAAAAAAAAATAAGTCTGAGGAGAAGACAAAGAATATAAATTTTTAATAAATACCTCAACTGTTTTTGAGACAACTGGTTCACGAACAACAGTTTGAAAAGCATTGTCATGAAACTTCTCAATGTGTATGAAGAGCAAGGTCTCCATCTTCAGCTCTACTATAGCAGCAGAATGCATTTACTTCTCCCTTTTATCTGTTCAGTTTGAATATGTTTTTCTCTGAAGAAAAACTATTGAAACATGTGGCACTTCAACATTTCTTCAGCTACTGCAAGAATACCTATCCCACAGAGATGGGGCTTCATGTGCTTGCATCATAAGCTATCCCAAGGCAGGATGCACCAACAAGAGAAGTGAGGTGAGAGGTGCTCAGTTTCCATAGGTTCAGGTTTCAGGACACACCTCTGGGTTACAAGCCACTCCCCAAGGTCTCAGGCCCCTCCCCTAGGTCCTCCCTTAGAGGAGTTACTGTTGCTTGTTAGACCTATTTTTGGCACCAACATGGGAAAATTGAGATCTCAGGGGGCTGACATGCAAATCCAGTAGCTGGGCATGCTCAGTAGAGACGGGTCATATAACCTAATAGCTGAGTATGCTCCATAAAGTGGAATTTATCCTTTGAATGACCTTCCACTGGAGACACTAGAAAGCACAGAATATTTTGAATATGTCTGGTACACGTGCTAGGATTTGGCCGACCAAGCTGCTCTGAAAGGAGACCAAGTGAGCATGTGCAAGACTATGTTACATAACTGGGAATCACCCCCTTAACTGAATATTCATTACATAGCATGAATATATATTAGATAGTGAAACTATAAAGTAGAATCCCAGTAGCACGAATTGTTGCTCATTTTCCTAGGGCCAGCCTGCACTTTGCCAGCTGAGGCGTGTATGCTTTCTTTTTTCAGCCAGCAGCTGCTCACTCTCTTGAGCCAGCCTGCACTTTGTGCTATACTTTAAAGATGTATTTTTTTTACTTTTGCTTGGTGTGGGCTCTGCTCAATCTCTGCAGCTAGGCTGCACTCTCTCTGTGAAGTCTCTACCTCTTATTTGTTACATTAAATCTGTTCTCACTTTCTACTGTGACTCTGCCCTTGAATTCCTTCCTGTGGTGGAGTCAAGAACCTGGTGAGAGGGTCGGGTGGCTTGAGGCCTGCTATCGGACCTCCCCAGACCCTCTCCTCTGACATCAAGAGGGCTGAAAGCTGAAAGTGAAGGGAATTATCAGTGGTGGGGACAAAATATAGTTTCAGTTCTTAGCATGTAAACAGTTCTAAAACTTTCCTTAGAAGGCAAGTCAAACATCAATGGCTTCACTTTCTAATGATTCCCACGTCTGAAGAAATAGAAGCATGGCTAATATTTTGCTGAACTTCATTAATTCTAGCGTCAGCCATAAACTATCTCCCTAAATCAAAGTATCAGTTGACAAAGCCCTAAATTTTCAAATTTAATATCAATTAACTACATTTCAAAATTAGTTTGTTTTGTAAATGATCTCACTTTGAGTTCATTGGAGACTTGAAGGACAACAACAGGAATAGTTATTTATGTAGTGTTAAATATGTATATTTATAGGTGACAAAAGATTTACAGTGCCATGAATACTCTCAAGCTTCTCAAATAAATGCCATTATTTTAACTAGGATCCCGTACTGTGGCTTTTGACTTTGAAAACAGAAGACTTGGGTTTAAGCTCCTGCTCTACTTGCTTTCTGGTATGTTTCTGAGTTGGTTACTAGTGCTTTTTGAACCTCAGTGTCTTCCTCTGCATACCTCTGCTACCTGCTTTGCAAGATAATTGTAAAGATTAATGATTTACATATTGCCTAATGCAGAATAGGCATTTAAAATAGTTTTTTTTTTTTTTTTTTTTTTTTTTAGTATTTATAACTCCATACTATAAAGACAAATGACAACTTGTATTTATGGTGCTTTATAATTTTATAACAAATTATTACATGTAATCACTATTTAATTTTCATCGAACTCTATAAGGCGGATTATTTATTTATTTATTTATTTTTTCATTTTCAATAGTAAGAAACTGATGTTCAGACAGATTAATGACTTTACCACGGTCAAGGTCAAACAGACAGGAAGCAATGAGCCTGTAAGGACCTCAAATATTTTGACTCCATGACCAAGTTCTTTTTGTTAGAGCAGATGAATTTTATTTGAAATAAATAAATATTCGTTAATTCATTATTTTTAACCAAATGCAGCTAATATTTAGCTTTCATATGTATGAATATACAACATCGAGGCAATGTTTTAGATGAAATATGATTCCTATCTAATAATTCGGCAAATAAGTAGATATTGTTTCTGTTCATTATATTTGCCAGTGTAACACATTATGGTTTATTAAACAAAAAATGATTTAATAATTACAGTATTACATGATTGGTACACTCACCATTTTTCATATGTATATGTGTATGTTCATCTTTGTATAACAATAGGCTAAGATTTGCTGTTTCTACTCTGGCAGCTTTTAAATTAATTTGGGTCTCATTTCTCTGGATCCCATATTTATCACCATCTTTACATTGTTCTTATCTGTATTATTTCTCAGTGACAGCTCAAAGCAAATATGCTTCTCAGAAGTTCACGTGCATTTATATAAAGGAATTTATATTATATATTCTTGCAATCTCCAGGATTAATCTGGGCAGAAAGTTGTTAGTAGTTATCAAATGACACATGAATGTTATTGAATGAATATGCTTATGTTAAGACTATGACCAATTAAATAGAAATAGCAAACTGAAAGTAAAAAACTGAGTCAATCAAAGGCTTTGGGTTCACTCCCCACTTAACTGACTGGTTGTTGTGGTGTCATGTAAACACAGTCTTAGTTTATTCCTTTGTGCTAATGGAGTTGACAGGAGTAAAACTTAATTTAAAAACTTAAGAAAGACTAGAAGTCTCTTTGACAGGTATTGGAAGGTTTTCAACTCCCCCATTCTCATTCTGGGCTGTTGCATCAGTGACTTTTTGTGGTTTGACTCACTGACAGTTGGGAGAAATTTGAGAAGAAATTCTGCTGGCTGTTATTTCTTTGCCATTAGAGCTGATCTTTGTTGGACTGTTGGCAATTTCATTTGGCTTAAGATTATAGTGAGGCTAAAAATGAATATCATTTATTCCCAGGCTGCTCAACACTATTGCTTTGATATGGTAGTTGGGAAAATTGTGCAGGTTCTATTGGAATTAGAGTTGTGCTTCTTGAATAGAAATGTTTTCCGATTTTCTTTTTTATTTTGATTTTTTCCTTATTCTTTGTTCTTTCTGTTTTAATTTTGGTTGTTATTTGAAATAAGATGTTTAAAAGCTTAGATGTAATAAAAACTAGTAATGTTCCCTCTGGTATTTCTTTTTTCTTTCCTTTTTTTTTCTCTAAGTAATAGACTATTTTTGCAGCAGTTCAAAGTTTACAGAGAAACTGAGCAGAAAGTACCAATAGTTTTCCTATTTTGCCTCCCAAACACACACAGTTTCTCCTACTATTAACATGTTAGGGTACATTAGTGTGATACATTTGTTGCAGTTATGAACCACTATTGATCTATTATTATTAACTCGATTTTACATGAGAGTTACCTCTTCGAATTGTACAGTTCTATGGGTTTTGCCAAATGTATGTCATGTATTCACCATTACAGTGTCATAGAGTAGTTTTGCTGCCCTAAAAATCCTCTGTGTTTCCCATATTCATCCCTTTCCTTATCCCTCCTCCCCTGAAACCCTGGCAACCACTGATTTTTTCTCATTACCTCAAACATTAATCATTTCTTCGTGTTGGGAACGTTCAGTGCTGTCTCTTCTAGCTAATTGAAAGTATACGATAAATAGTTGTTAATTATAGTCATCCTTCATGCTACAGAACAGCAGGTATTATTCCTCCTGTATAGCTGTAATTTTGTATCTGTTAACCAACTTCTCACTCTTCTTCCTGTCCCCTACACTTTCCAGCCTCTGGTAACTGCCATTTTAATTTCTACTTCTATGTGATCAACTTTCTTAGCTTTCACATATGAGCTTTCACATTCTGTGCCCGGCTTGCTTCACTTACATAATATCCTCCAAGATCATCCATGTCGTCGCGAATGACAGACTTCATGCAAAATATGCATCTGGCAAGGGGTTAATTTCAAGAATATACAAGGAACTCAAACAACTCAACAGCAAAAGTACAAATAATCCGATCACAAAATGAGCAAATAAGCTTAATAGACATTTTTCAAAAGAAGACATGAAAATGGCTAACAGGTATATGAAAAAAATGTTCAACATCACTAATCATTAGATAAATGCAAATCAAGCCACAATAAGAAATCATTTTACTCCAGTTAAGATGGCTGCTATCAAAAAGACAGTAAATAACAAATATTGGTAAGGATGGGGAGAAAGAGGAACTTTTACACTGTGTAGTGGGAATGTAAATCAGTACAGCCATCATAGCAAACAGTATGGAAGTTTCTCAAAAAACTACCATATGATCCAGTAATCTCACTACTTGTTATATATCCAAAGGAAAGAAAGTCAATGTGTCAAAGGAATACCTACACTCCCATGCTTATCACAGCTCTATTTACAATTGCCAAGATTTGGAAGAAGCCTAAATGTCCATCAATGAATGATTGAATGAAGAAAATATATACATACTTAATGAAATAATACTCAGCATAAAAAAGGAATAATTCTTTTTTAAATGATATGAAAACATTAGAGGTTTCACAGGGAATTAAAATTAAGTCAAAGAACCTGACTCAAAATCTTTTCCCATTGTAAAAAAAGTAGATTTTTCTTGGCCATTTAAAAATACATTTTCTTGTGTGTTCTGTAATCTGTTTTACTGCCAAGAACCTTTCAAAGTTTGATCTTTAAAAACATAGGACCATAAATACATCCCACACACTAGCCCAAACAATGTCTTGGATACGGTAGATTTTCTTTCTTGTCAAGATAACTTTAGAAAAGTTAAGATAGCTTATAAAAGGTGGAAATGACTTGGCCATTGGTATTAAGCGATGCCAAGCTGGCTGATAGGTTCATGAGATCAACATACTGGGATAAGCACTGGTCAATGAATTCTTATAGGTGGACTGAGTGCACATTTAGCTCTTAGTCCTGGCAAACTTTGCACAGGCTGGGTCTTATACTTATCACCAATCCAACTCATGTTAATTGTGTGAGTGCCTTACAAATGCACAAGGAAAAATTAAATGACTTCATTACCTCTGAATTGATTGATTCATTGTTTTGTATATAGTTCTAAGCTTTAAAACTGAAAGGGTCATGAAAATCTACTTTGCTCATGCAGAGTTGAATAAACAAACATGGAAGTTGTAGTTTGCTCAAGGTCACACAACTAGAAGCAGAGCCAGGATGAAAATCCAAATCTCCATGAATGCTCTTTTTTTGCAAGCAACAGTGCCAGTATCAAGGGCTTCTCATCAGAGGGTGAGGCAGAAAAGTGAGGTCTCTTTCCAAAGTGAACTCTTTCCCTTTTCTGAGTATGGTCTGAGAAATCAGGAATAGGGCATGTTTGATTATTGATCCTGAATTATCCACATGCATTTATTTTAAAAATGGTAACCCTCATTGTGTTAGGGTGGGCAGGCTCACATGATGACACTATAATTCACTGGAAACTTAGGACAGATAAGATATTTACTGGAAAGGAAAGTCATCCTCTGTTCAGTTCTTAAATCCACTTATCTGTAGCACTAAATTTCATATCTGTCCAAATCTTCTCTTTAAGTTAGCTGAAATTCAAGCTCAACAAAATTTGAAAACTTTAAAGTAATGTCAGCTAAACTGATAAGAGTAATGGCTGACATAAGTGGCTAAATGGCATGGTTAATGGTCATGATATAAACCATGCATATTAAATTGCCAGGCACTATACTTTTTTTGGTGTGTTCCAAAGTACCCAAAGAAGGGATACTTTAAAGGTCATAGGACTGAATAGAATGGCCAAGAGAGTGTTTAAACGAAAAATAATTTTTATTCCCTACCGTGGAAAGTAGAAAGAGATGGACAAGGGCAGGTAACTTCAGCAGAAAAATAAGGTATTTGGCTGCAGGTCTGTGTTTTTTGCCAGGAGAACCTTCCTAGTAGTGGGGCTTGAGGGAGTTTTCATAATCCTGTTTGGGAGGTTGCCAACCCTATGTGTGAACCTCTATAGGCAGCCCTAAGACCAGTAAGAACTTAGCTTCATTCCAAATGCAGGAAGAACAGCCAGAAGAAAACATTTGATACTGAAAACAATTTTAAGGACTCAGAGAGGGAAAGAGATAGGAAGAGGGGGAAAGAGATAGGGAGAGGGGGGAAAGAGATAGGGAGAGGGTGAGAGAGACGAAGAGGGACAGAGAGAGTTAAGAGGAAAGGAAGGAGGTAAGAGGAAGGGAGGGAAAACAGGAGACAGAAGGAGAAAGATATCAATATCAATCTGGAATTTGTCAACACCAAAAATTAAAGCCCCCAAATCAGATGACCTTAATTTTTGAAACTCTGCCTGTGACCTCTGTTTGAAACTAGTTTACAAAAATAGAATGTTCTTTTTAAAACCAGAGGGATGCATATCTAGAAAGCTTTCTCTGTCCAGGAATCTCCCATGGTTAGGTGTTGGGAACTGAAGCAAGCTACAAAGTTCTTGCCTGAGCGTCTAATTACATAACCCCTTTATCAAAACAAAGTCAGGAACTATCACCCAGACTCTCAGCTTTTTGATATTATGACAGGTTAGAAGAAAGTTCTTTTTAGAAACTGCTGCATTAAATTTGCTAAATGGTTCAGGCATGTAGTCAATAACAAAGCAAGTAGATAGAAGAGACATTCCTTCTAAGAGACTATTGGTTCTCCCTTGATTTGAAGAAATGAGTTTGACTAACCAACTCCAGCTTGCCATGTTCATTATTTAAAAGGCTACCATGTAACAGAAAACGGAGTTGGCAAACTGATCAGGCCAGTGATCTGGGTTCAATCATTTTGTGGGTCATTTAGCTTTGTTACTGAAAATTCTGCCTAACCTTTTCCCCCATGTATGCTTTTGTTGGAGACAAAAAGTTAAATAATACGTAAAAAATCAAATCCATTCCTACTATTAGAAAAGCAAATAGATGCCTCCATAGGTTGATGGTTGATTGGTAGCATTGTCTTCTTGTAGAAAGATTAGCAAAAATAAAGTGATCTATCAAAAAAAATCTCAGAAATTTAAATAAAATCTAGATACATAAAAATTTATCTAAATTGTTGTTTTCTTAAATAGAAAATAGAATATACATGCAGATTATATTTATCATAGCTTGTGGAAGAACTCACAGGAAGATATGTTAGATTAAGGTCAACACATTTTTGAATGTTATCACAGGAGCAACAGGAAATAATATTTACAGCTTTTCTATTGCTGGTGGAGCCTCATAATTAACTTTGATCAAGCAATGCCCCCCATTCCTTTTTTAACTCTAAGACTTCTTTAATGCATGTATATACAGTTTTAATTTAAATAAGTTTGACATCCAAGTTCTTGGATGAAAAATTTGATACACTTTTTTTGTGATTGTATAAGTAACACTTAGCTAAAGATAGAAGACAAAACTTCTTACTAGTGGAACAAACAGATATCCAGGTATAGGTTTACTTCTGGAGCTGCGGTTAACTACTGCATTTGCTTCCCTATGGGGTTACTAAGTATATTAGGTTACCAGTCTATAAAGCATTTGCCCCAAATGGTCAAAGTGTATGCAACCTGTTAGGTCTGTGTTGAAATATGTATGAAATTACAGCACTTTGAAAATGTTGTGATTGATCCACAGCTCAATGGACCATGAGAGAGAGAGAGAGTCACATTCAGAATGATTAATGTAGGACAGGGCAAAACTCAGGAAGCGCAGAAAGGGGAGAAACCACTGGATCCTCTCTAGGGCAGCCATCTTCTCTGGTTCTTCTGTAAAATCAAGTAAAGTGAAACAAATCCTCTCAACTTCCAAACTTGAGATCTAATGAGTGACATACCATTCTACCCAGCTGTGCCACTGTGCACATCTTTGTATGATGTTTGACTTAAGCTGACACAAATATCCAGAAGTGCTGGATCCCTATTCCAGGGGTGAATGGGAGAGGAAAGACATTTCAAACTTGAAATGTTAATCCCTGAAATGTTAATCCTAGTAGAACATTGGCATGAGTTTTAGTGAGAAGGGAAAAGCAGTTTTCAGTATCAACTGAATGTGCTCTCATCAGGTCAATTGCTGAACTACTGTCTGAATAACGGAATGCCAAATCAGGTTTTGTTGCTATAGCAACCAAACTAACTGGCGCATAAAGGGTTGATTCTCGTCAGTAATCCAATCTGTTATTCAAAGTTGGACTGCTTTGACTCTCCCAACAACTAATTCCACCGGGAGACTGTTGAATTGGTGCCCTGGACCTCAGAATGCTGAGCAAGGGCCTATGAGGCCCTCGGTTCTTTCCCGACTGTGGGATAGAAACAGATTGATAGATTTGTTTTCCATTTCTGATCTCCATTACAGCATTTAGCATTTTGGGGACACTTCAAAAGTAGAATGAACACTTCTTGCTAGATTTAAAGCAAGTGAAGAAAAGCCAATTAGAAAGGGACTTCGGTTGCTTCACTTACACTTCAAAAGCTGACATCTGTTTACAAATATTAGAGCTACCAGAGCAAACATAACAAGTGTGCACATAATTGAAAACGCTTAAATCTGCTAGTAATCAGAGAAATATAACTTAAAATGATAATAGGAATCATGTGAGATTGGATCAGAGAATCAAGAAACTGTCCAAGTTGCCAGGGGAGTGGCATTGTAAATCTGTTGAGCCATTTTGAAAACAATTTGGCAATAAAAATTAGGAACCAGAAAATATTACCCCATCTCTAAAAAATTTTTATACTAAGGGAGCAGTTCACACACACACAAAAGTTATAGCAAGGGTACTTGAAAAAGTTCATGGAAAGATTAGTATTATCTTTTAATTTCATATTTCCATGAATTTTTTGAAGTACCCTCATATTTGCAAAAAAGTTTATGGTCGTTGGGTTGGCCCATGCTTGCAAAAATGTGGGCGTGTCTAAAATGTTCAACTTTAGAGAATTGGATAAATAAGATCATAGTGCTTAATAGAATATTACTAAGCAACCATGAAAAATCATAAACATGGAGACTATGGAGCAATATGAAAAAAGTTAAGTGAAAAAAGCATAGAAAATCTCTACATATAACCCATGATTGCAATATGTGGCATATGTTTATATATGGAGAAGAAATGGAGTGGAACAGAAAAAATAAAACCAGTTATGTTTGAGTGGAGAAAATTTGGGGTACAAATTACAAATACAGATTGAGTCATACATGTATATATGAGCAAATATCTCTCTTTTGAAATTGCTAGGTATGGTATTATAGTTAGAACACTAAATGAAACAAAAATGTTCTATTCTAAACTTCTGAGTGTTTTGAATTTGTGACTTGGTGAATTAGTGAGAAACATAGACCCAAAAATGTTTCTTAGAGCTACGTTTTTGCTTTCTCAATACAATCTCTGTAATCATATTCCTTTACTTTTTTTTAATTACAAAAGAAAAATATATTAATTACATAAAATATACACGAGAAAAAGCAAAAGGAACAATTATTAATTCACTCTCCACATTGTCATATTTTATTCCAACCTTCCTTTTCTTTGTTTTTGTTTTGTTTTACAAAAACAAGATCCTACCTTGAATACTACTTGGTAAATTTATACAAAATAACCTGAATTTCTAAAGCAAACCTCTATTGTTAAATTCTTTCCTTTTTCCACGACCTACTGTCAGCTGGTAGAAGCTGCCATTTTTTTTATTTGGGCAATGTGCCAGTTACTGCACTATTAGTTGTAGGAAAAATACGAAGTAGCTGATAAGAGAGATATCTTAGTCCCACCCTTGTAGAAACGAGAGAGCTGAGACTCTCAAAAAAGCAATTTGCTCAAAATTACATAGTTAGGAAGTGACAGGGCTGGGATTCCAAAGTGGTTCTCTCTGACTGCAGAAAATGTTCTCGTCAACATTAAAGTGTCCATTATTGTATAAGCAGCACTGCACTTACAGCAGAGCAACTGTGGGGGTCGAGAAGAGGATCAAGCCTCAGTCCCCCTTCTCCCAAGTCCTTGACCCCTCATTTTGTAAATCCCTCCCTTGTGGCTGGGACTGGCCAAGCAAGGCCTGTCACTGAAGCTTGTGTGCCAGCCGGGACCCAGTGCACAAGTGCCCCAGTCTCCTTCTTCCCCTGGCTTTGGCGCACTCTTCCCCTCTCTACCTGACAAGGAGTTTCAACCAGACACCGAGGCGCTCCTGTACTTACAATCTGAGGTCATCTCTTGGATGAGCCCCAACTGCAGCAGAGTGAGAACGCCAGTATCACTCCCGCAGGCTAGAGTGATGTTTCTTTCACAGGATTGTGGGAAATGCTAATGATAACACCGGATGTTAGCTCATGTTCCTCTGGAAAGTCACTCTGATCCTAAGATTTATTACTGTATTTCATATTATATCAATTTTGGAGATCCCGTTATCTTAACATCGAAGACATAAAATGAATATTTATCAAAGCCATAGTTAAGCTCCCCTCAGCCTTCATCGCATTATCCTCCTTTTACATCCTAACAGCCACCTGGCCTAGCTGGATCCAGGCTTCTCCAGGAGAGACCACTCCTTCCTCTATCTTCACCCTGCCCTCCAAAAGGAAGCAACTAACACTTTTTTCTCTCTCAGCCAGGCGGGTCTGGGTGAGAATACTAAACCTTTCCCACCCCAGTCATTCCAGTTCCATTCCAACTGTCTGTGTCCTAATCTATAAAATGACGACCTCAGCATTGAGCTTATAAAAATTAATGGTTTAGTACATTGCCTGGCACACATAGGTACTCAGAAAATGAAAGATATATGTATATATACACTTGATTTACCTTTGCTGAACAGAAGCTAATGTTTAGCCATTCTCAATCCTGTTCTCTCTACACCCTAGAACTCCAGGCCATCTTTATCCTCTGCTCTACTTGCCGTGTACATTCTTAATCTTGAGTGGCTGCCACCATCTGCTTTCCATGTTTCAACTCCAATGCTGTTAATTACAGTTTTATGCTGGAAGTTACTAATTCATGCTTCATAATTTGTGCCTTCTGATCTCAGCCTGCTTGGTGCTCATTGCAATGTTTTATTTCTCTGCTACTAGATTGAGATCCAAATAGTAACTTCTCAAATTTTCCACACTTTAAAAAAATTCCAATTGTATGACCATCTTCCTTACTCTCAACAGGCAGTCTGGCCTCCTGTTATCAAGAAGATCATTACTGTATAGAAAAGACCGTGGCAATGTAATGATTATTATAGTAATCTCCCTAAAGCATTCCTTTTAGAATTATCATTTCCTTCCTGAAAACTATCAGTGTCTATCCTCACATGCAAAGATCATGATCATGATTTGTTTTAGTATTATTTACCCTTTATAAACCCTGCATTTCAACTAATCTGAACAAGCACCCCAAATGCCTTCCTATTCCACCGTGGTACCTAGACTATGACCATTTCTTTTCTTTAGAATGTCATTCCCCTGTCTGTTCTATGTATCAAAATACTGCCCATCCTTCAGCATTTCAATTAAAATTCCATATGTTCCAAAAATATTTCTATGATTATTCCAGCTCACTTTCCTATTTTAAAACATATGGCTCTTTGTTCTACCTTCAGGGTGCATTCCACTTTTTATTAGGTCATTTGTCTACATTTCATCCCTCCTCAGAGACTATAATCTCCTCGAGAGAGTGCGACCAGGAGTTACACACATTTATAGATTCTTAGGAAGTCATTGTTGAAGTAGTTCATAGCCAATGAAGAGGCAGGTTTAGAGGACCCTGTCTGCTCTTTTCCCTTTCTCTGTCTTTGAAGTCTCTTTGAAGTGAAAGAAACCTCTACCCAGAAAAAAGCTCCCCAGAGAGCCAGGTCAAATGAGGATCAGGCCCTGTGTGCTCCAATGGGAATCTCTGAAACTAAGAAGACAAAGCAGAAAGGGAAGAGTGTGCACTTTAAATGTGGTCCATAGGGCTTTGCTGTCTCCTATTGCTAAACAGAATCAATGACCTGTAACTTTCCCTTGGGCTGAGGAATCATTTCAATCCTAACCTTCAAGTTTAGCAGATTTTAACTTTGGCAAGAAAAGCTCCCTCTGCTTGGAACTTGATGCGTGGGAATCTCAGCTTGAGTATCTTTACAAAGTGAGAAATATAAATATATCAGCTAATATATACTGATGCCATGCCCTTTTCCTTACAGAGCTTGAGTTAAACACAGAAAGAATAGAAAGCCAGAAGGGAGGACAAAATAAGTATTAGCTCAAAACGTGATTGTCTGTGTCCCTCAATACCAGCAGCAGCCAAGAAACAGGAATTTTTGCATTTTCATTAGATCTCACCTTATGCATGGAGACCTTTGAAACTAGTATAGTCTTCCACTATGATATTGGGCTAACTCTTTCAATAAAAATAAGTACTATGAGTTCTTAAGCAAAATGCTGTAAAGTTCCTCATTGCATGTTCCTTAGGTATAACATTAATTTGAAATGGCTTTTAGAAACTTCGCTCTATGTAAAATGGAGAGAGATCTAAATGCATCTCTTAGAAGAATCCTATTTACAATCAGAAAGGTGGCCCTTTTACTCCTCATTCTATGAAACAGTGACATCTACTGCTCAGTAGGGCTACTCCTGGGGGCTGCTCAAAGACGGCCAGTTTCTCTTGCTGTTTAGCGTTCGGAGCCAGAGGCAGGATTAGAATCACAATCTCATCTACCTCCTCATCCTTTTGAGTCCCCTCCACGACACTGTCATGTTTTGAATTCTCCCACGAATTGAATTCTCTTCTTTCTGAATTAGCTTATTTCTTCTACAACAACTTTATTAGAAAATCCTTCCTCCTATTGAGACCAAACTTGCTCTTTCTAACGTGTGATCTTCTCTTAGAGTCACAAATAAAATTCCTTTCCCATATGACAGGCCTAGAGACAGAAAGATGGTGTATCCCTTCACAAGGTTTTCTTTTTCTATTTAAACAGCCTCATTTCCATCAGCCTACCAGGATATTGTTTCAAGCTTCTCTCCACATCCTTTCTATTCTCTACATGTGCTCCTATTGATCCCTATGCATTGGGGAGAAAAGTGTGCATGCCACAAAAGTTCAACAGTTATATAAATCATTTACTTCATCCTTAGTTAAATGGCAGCAACAATGTACTAGGTGACCAAGTAGAATTTGAAGAGAGTAAATCTGTCCAATCCTGGCTCTCCCATAAGAGACAGGAGTCCTCTGAAACCACTCTACACCTTTATTTTCTCAGCTGTAAAATGAACATGACAATAATAAGTACCTAGTAGGTTTGCTCCAAGGCTTAAATGAAATTCAACAAGGCACTGTGTGAGGAGCATTTAGCATGGTTCCTCATAGCTTCTCAGTGAGTACTCAATAGATGGAAGCCTTCTTGTTATTAACCAGTTGCTACTAGACCAGATATGTACTATGAGAAAAACTGAGGAGAAATGGGAAGTGAGAAGAGATAGAAACAGAAATGCACATGTTTTAAATTAACTATAAAAATGTAAAGCTTCTTAAAGTCTGGGCCAATTTTATGCATATTTCTATGTGCTGAGCTCGTATCCAGTGTCTGGCATATAAAAGGAAATTAGTAAGTGTTTGCTAGATGAATGAACTTCATATAGATCAAAATATTCTATACAGCAATGGAGGAAAACATCACAAAGTTAATATTACAGTGACATTTCCTGTGTGAAAAATGATACAATATAAAAAGCCCAAATATAGCAGATGGAGAGTCGTGACTGGGTTGCATGGTAAATTTAATAACCTGAAAGAAGCTATTCTTTCAGCAATTTTTATTCATTTGGAAACTGTTGGTTCCCTACTATATGTATGTATTAAATCCTTTTTTACATAAACATCATCAACAAACATTTATTTTTAGTGACCACCTACGTTTAAGCATGGGTGCTAAGAACACAAAGTACAAATGATTATTTCTCCTCTGAAGGAGTTTTCAATATTGTTTAGCAAATAACTAAGGCACAAAAAAATGATCACTAACAATACAAAGGGTAAAAGAATGGTATAGCCAGTAGTAGCCAAACCATTCTAGCAAGTGTCTCATCTTCTACCTAATAGTCAATAGAACCATTTTCCATTATATATGATTCAAGACAGCCAGTTTGGGAGATTTATTCTTCCCACACTAGGTCAAGTTAAGTGCCTAAAGAAGGAAAAGAAAACAGGGAAATCTTTATTTATCTGAATGAACTTTAAGACTCTTTATAGTGCAGTGCTGAACACATGGCACTCAGAGAATTAAAGTTCTTCAGTGGTCTTGAGGAAACATGTTGAGTGCTGAAGTGTGCTGGAGTCCTAATTAAAGGCACTGCATTTTCTTATTGACTATGTTTTCAGCATAACCTCTCTGTTTGGTTTCATTATTTGCATAATGAAGAGAGAAATAATTGTGCTGCGTAAATAACAGAATCGTCATGAGAATAGTATGAAATAATAAAAGAGAAAGACCTTTAAAAAACTTGCTATGGATGCAAGTGGATATTATCACTATTGTTAGAAATACGTTTTCCTGGGGCCGGCCCGGTGGCGCACTGCTACAGTGTGCCACTTGGGAGTGCGGTGGCCCTCCCACCGAGGGTTCGGATCCCACATACAGACCGGCCGCTCACTGGCTGAGTGAGGTGCGGGCGCGACACCGAGGGTTGCGATCCGTTGCCGGTCACGTAAAAAGACAAAAAGGAAAAAAAAAGAAATACGTTTTCCTGGGGCCGGCCCGGTGGCGCACTGCTACAGTGTGCCACTTGGGAGTGCGGTGGCCCTCCCACCGAGGGTTCGGATCCCACATACAGACCGGCCGCTCACTGGCTGAGTGAGGTGCGGGCGCGACACCGAGGGTTGCGATCCGTTGCCGGTCACGTAAAAAGACAAAAAGGAAAAAAAAAGAAATACGTTTTCCTGCTTGTCTATAGAAGTCACGTGTGAGCTGGTTTAGTCTCACACCTCTTCCATGAGCTGTCTTTACAAAAAAGAAAAGGCCTACAGTCCATTTTTTAAAATGAGCCTAAATTAAGGCATATTGGATGGATCGCTACACCAAAAATAAACATCCAGTGTCACAAATTGTTTGGTCGGCCTTAATCGTTAATGTGAGTTCTCATACAATGTGGCTGCAGCAATCAATATAGATCATGAAAATTGCTAAAGTGAATAATTTTGACAGGGATATGGCAGTTTGTACAGTATATATGTGTGGCCAGTATTATACATGGTGAGTTTTAAATGATTAGCACACTTATACACACAGAAAAACTAGTTATTGACCATAAAAAAATTCCAGAATTCCATGTCCAACATCCTTTTATCTCTAGTAAAAATATACCTTTGTAAAAGGGGAATAACTGGTTTTCTGACGCCACCAGCTATGGGAACAAATAATCAGTATGAAAACTGTGTTGGCCTATTACTCCCACCCATTGACAGATGTCTTCCAACGCTGTCTCTTCGTTCTTCCCAGTTTTCCCCCCACCCCAGGTGGCTTCAGGAATACCTGCTATTCATGTTCTTACACTCTGTCATATTCATGGTTTGTTACCTACAATCTACTTGAGAAGAGGCCCTTAGGCACTGCCAAGTCTGCACTGCACACAGATCTGCCTCCTTGATATCCTCAGGGTAATGATGATGCATTGTGGCCAGTGGTGGGGATGAGAATAGATCAACCTTTATTGAAGAGCCAAGAGCAGTGAAACTTGTGCCAGAGTCTTTCATGAAAGAGGTTAGCTTCTACCTTCAACCATACATAGGCACACTATGTCTTAGGGCACTCTAGGATAGAAGCCATTTTCTCCACCATTGCTCTGATCTCTCATCTTTATCCAACGAAGAACACTAAAGTTCTCAACTTTCCATCCATTCAAAACAAAAGCTTCTATATAAACCAGCTCATACAATTAGATGTTCAGCAGTGTCACTATTTTAGCAAAGAACAAGACTTTAAATCCCAATTTGGGATCATCAAGAAAACCCTGTTATTGCTTATAAAAATAGGTGGAATCTTAATGTTACTGGAAGTACTTATCTGTAAAGTGCATTTTATTTTCCAATTGTTTTTAATATAAAATCTGAATTACCTAACTATTTTAAAAAAAAAAAGACCCACATTTTTTTTGCAGGGAAGACATGGTTTTCAAGACCAAATCCATGAATGTTGGTGGCTGTAATATGTTAGCGGTTTCACTATGGATGTTGGTGTGATCCTCACCCAGAAACTGGTTTTGGGAGTGTATGCTTTGGTAACACTTTGGGATTCCTGTCTACTGATGGCCACTATTACCACCTTCCCTTCCTCACCTGTACCGAGGAATTTCTTCAAAGTTTTTAAGAGTCCATATTCTCCAGAAAGAGAATTAGCAGTCTCCATTTCTTTTTCTGTTTAGGTATTTTCAATGCCTGACAAATCTGGACATTAATTAATATGGCTATTTTCTTCCAACAGGTGGTATTATTAAACAATAAGATATACAAGAATACTTCAAAAAGTTAATGGAAAGATTCATATTATCTTTCAATTCTATTTTTCCATGAAGTTTTTGATGTACTCTCATATTTCCACTTTAAAACTTCATAAGTTCAAAGCAAGTTGTGTATGATGAATTAACAACAAATATTACCAGTTTGTTAATTGAAAGCCTATACAATGGAGTTATATCATTATTTTAAAAGGTAACTGGTAAAGGTGAAATAAATCTCCTTCCTTCTGTTCAAATCTCTTGTCTGTCAGGCAGTAAGTTATTCAGGATAAAAATGGCACATTTGTAAATTTATAGCCATGCTACACATTTTCTTAGATAATTATTCAAAAGAAATAAAGCAGTATAATAACTTGAAGCATCCTTTCTGTGTGCACCCTTAAAACTATGTTTCTATTCCTTTATAACAACATACTTTGTTTTAATTATCTCCTAGTTTTCCTAATGACTGCTAAATTCATTGCTGCATCCATACTGCCAATTACAGTGCATGATATTTAGTAGGTCTTTGATAAAATCTTCTAATTGAAGATGTGTGTAAATGAATGAATAAAGTCTGATTGCATAGCTAAGCAAAAGTTGTCACAAGATCAAATTTTATGTTTCAGTGTAACTTGTAATACCACCTTCAACAACTTGGGCTTATCGGCAGTAGATAGCAGAACACAGGTGGAGTTGTTTTAAAAAAGAAATGACATGACATTTTTGCCACATGTTGCAATAGAGATTTTCAAAGTCAACCAAAAAAACCTCCATATTTTTAGAGTTCCTCAGCTGTTGATGTCTACGAAAAACTATAGACTGTTTGCTTTCAGGTAAAGCTATATAAGTGGAGGATATAATCCTAAGCAATTGCTCACGTAGATAAATAAAACAGGTTGCTTAATTCAAATATACAGAATTAGGCAAAAATCTCATTTTCCAATAAAATGTAAATGACCTGGCCCACTTCATTTTCTTCCCATCTGCTTTTTCAAAATCTTCCACATGGTAAACTCTAACTGGTAAACACACCAATTATAATTAAAATTGTGAAATTTAAAATGTTCAGTTTATTCCAGTGTCTCTTTGCTTAATGGACAATTTTTAAGATAGGGGCAAAAAGTAAAGAGAAATACAGATTAACAGTCAAAACTTCAGATTCCAATTTAATCAAATGATCAGGACAATTTATTGGGTAAGGAGCAGTAGCAATGGAATTTCAGGTAGATTTGATCTTGAATTTGGGAGTCCTTTTTCCCTAGTTATAGCAACAATTAGACTTGTTTACCTTTAAAAATTGGATTGCCAAGGGTACAATGAAAGGATGTCGTTAAATATCTGTGACCTATTTTGGTCAAGATGAGTATGAATATTTTTCAGATTTGCTTAGATTCTTTAAATTCTTTGGGGAATTCCAACTTATATAGTATTTAATATCAAGTATTGTTCAAAGAAAAATTATCTAATGCTAAGGAGACTTAGAAAGTTTAAAATACTGGGGCCGGCCCGGTGGCGCACTGCTACAGTGTGCCGCTTGGGAGTGCGGTGGCCCTCCCGCCGAGGGTTCGGATCCCACATACAGACCGGTTCCTGCTCACTGGCTGAGCAAGGTGCGGGCGCAACACCGAGGGTTGTGATTCCGTTGCTGGTCCCGGTCCGGTACGGGCACGACACTGAGGGTTGCGATTCATTGCCGGACACGAAAAAAAGACAAAAAGGAAAAAAAAAAAAAGAAAGTTTAAAATACTAAACCAAAAATAAGTGTTTTAGCGAAAGGGGAGAAATAATAAATCATAACAATTTTGGAAGGAAAAATATGCAGGTCTTCTAAGTCAGCCTTCAAAAAGGAGCATGCTATATCACTAGGAATTAACAAACACCTTGTCATTGTAGCTGTTATCACAAAACAGCTGAGGGAGTTCCTGGAGAAAAATTGCATACCAGCAATTCCAGATGACATGGTTTTGAAGATTAATTACTGGCCAAGGGCATAAAAACAGTGAGGCAAACAAGTTAAATGAATGTCTAACAGTTGCTGATGCTTTAGAAGTCAAACAGAAACCAGAGGAAATGGAGAAAATAGGCTCAAGAAAAGAAGTAATTTCTCAAAATGGAAAATGTGTTCCATCAAAATGACCATCAAACAAAAAACTTCGATCGTCCTCTAAATAAAATGGAAAAGAAACAATAAGGGCCCAAGGGTCTTCTTTACATTTCTCTATGCAAATTGTAAATAAGAAACTTTGATTTTTATGGTTCATGCTGTCCGCATGTTAAAGCACATAGCAATAATATTGACAGCGTTGCTAGTCTACTGATGTGTATAAAGACTGGGTATTGGAAATTGATCACATCATAGATCCATGAAGAAGATTGAAAAAAGGTACTTATTGAAACATTGTTGATTGTACTTATTGAAACATTGTTGATTGTACATATCTGTGCAGTACAGAGTTGAATATCAATACCTCTGTGCAATATGTGATGCTCAAATCAGGATAATTAGTATATTCAACATTACACAATGTAATCATTTTTCAAGTCCCTTTACCAATTCCTCCCTTTTCTTCCTCTTCCCATCTCTGGTATCCACAGTTCTGTTCTTTCCTTTTGAAAGTTCAGCATATCATTGTGATTCTTGTTTCTCTCTCTCTTTCTCTCTCTCTCTCTCTCTCTCTCTCTCTCTCTTTCTTTCTTTCTTTCTTTCTTTCTTTCTCTTCCTCTCCCCCCACGCCCCCCCCCACCTTACAAGTGGAGATACATGGCATTTCTCTTTCTGTGCTTGGCTTATTTCACTTAACATGATTTTCTCTAAGTTCATCCATGTTGCTTTGAATGGCAGTGTTTCATTCTTTTTTATGGCAAGGTAGTATTCCATCATGTGTACATATGAGATTTCCTTATCCAGTCATCCAATAACTGGAGATGTAGTTTGGTTCCAACTGTTGGCTATTGTAAATAGAGCTGCACTAAACATGGGAGTGCAGGTATCCCTTTGACATGATAATTCCCATTCTTTTGGGTGTATATCCAGCAGGATCCTACAGCAATTCTATCTATAGTTGTGTGAGGAACCTCCATGCTGTTTTCTAAAATAGCTGTACCAATTTACAGTCGCACTAACAGTGTAGGAGGGGTCCCATTTCTCTGCATCCTTGCCAGCATTTGTCATTCTCTGTCTTTTTGATAATAGCCAGTCTAACTGGAGTGAGATGATATCTCAATGTGGTTTTGATTTGCACTTCCCTGATGCTGAGTGATGTTGAGCATTTTTTCATGTCTGTTGGCCACTTGTATATCTTCCTTTGAGAAATATCTATTCAGCTCCTTTGCCCATTTTTATTATTTTTTCCCTTTAAATTTTTATTTTGTCAATATACAATGTGGTTGATTATTATGGCCCATCACCGAAACCTCCCTCCCTCCTCCCTCTACCCCCTCACACCCAACAATGTCCTTTCTGTTTGCTTGTTGTAACAACTTCAAAGGATTGTAGTTGTTATATCTTCTTCCACCCTCCCAGTTATTTTTTGATTTGGGCTGGTTCCAACTCTTGGCTATTGTAAAGAGCGCTGCAATGAACACTGGGGAACAGATATACCTTCGACTTGATGATTTCCATTCCTTTGGGTATATACCGAACAGTGGGATAGCTGGGTCATATGGTAGATCAATCTGCAATTGTTTGAGGAACCTCCATACCACTTTCCATAGAGGCTGCACCATTTTGCAGTCCCACCAAAAATGTGCAAGAGTTCCTTTTTCTCCACAACCTCGCCAGCATTTATCGTTCAGAGTCTTTTGGATTTTAGCCATCCTAACTGGGGTGAGATGGTATCTCAGTGTGGTTTTGATTTGCATTTCCCTGATGCTGAGTGATGTTGAGCATTTTTT
>NW_007728682.1:203134-203963 GCF_000696425.1 Galeopterus variegatus | reverse complement strand
CTGATGGTATAGCTCCCAAGCGCGAAGTCGGTTTGTCATATATGGCTTTAATTATGTTGAGATACTTTCCATCTATACATAACTTATAGAGGGTCTTTGTCATGAATGAGTGCTGAATTTTATCAAATGCTTTTTCAGCATCTATAGAGATGATCATATGGTCCTTGTGTTTGGCTTTATTAATATGATATATCACATCTATTGATTTGCGTATGTTGAACCAATCTTGCATCCCTGGGATGAATCCCACTTGATCGTGGTGAATAATTTTACGTATGCGTTCCTGTATTCTGTTTGCTAGTATTTTAGTGAGGATTTTTGCATCTATATTCATCAAGGATATCGGCCTGCAGTTTTCTTTCTTGGTTATATCTTTACCTGGTTTTGACATCAGGATGATGTTTGCTTCATAGAATGAGTTTGGGAGATTTGCGTCTGATTCAATCTTTTGGAATAGTTTGTAAAGAATCGGTGTCAATTCCTCTTTGAATGTTTGGTAAAATTCTGCTGTGAATCCATCTGGTCCTGGGCTTTTCTTTGTTGGGAGCCTTCTGATAACAGCTTCAATCTCCTTTATTGTAATTGGTCTGTTCAAATTTTCTACGTCTTCATAGTTCAGTTTGGGGAGCTTGTGTGTGTCCAAAAATTTATCCATTTCCTCTAGATTTTTAAATATGTTGGCATATGGTTGTTTATAGTAGTCTCTAATGATTCCTTGTATTTCAGATGAATCAGTTGTAATATCGCCTTTTTCATTTCTAATTTTTGTTATGTGAATCTTCTCTCTTTTCTTTTTTTTGTTAGCCATGCTAATGGTTTGTCAATTTTA
>NW_007728682.1:201227-202159 GCF_000696425.1 Galeopterus variegatus | reverse complement strand
CCTTTTACATTAAGAGTTGTTATTGAAAGGTGTTGATTTATTCCTAGCATTTTATTGGTTGTTTGGTTGTCTTAGGTGTCTTTCATTTCTTGCTTTCTGCTTTGCTGTTTGTTTTCTGTGTTTCTTGGTTCCTTAGGTTGTAGATAATGTTTTGTTGTTTGTTTTCTTTTCATGATTGTCATTTTTAAAATACTAGTGGGTATTGATTTTACTTGGGTTTTTATGGCAATGGTAGTTATTTTTCAGGAACCAAACCCAGTACTCCCTTGAGAATTTCTTGTAAGGGTGGTCGTGTGGTGGTGAACTCCCACAGTTTTTGTTTGTCTGAGAAATATACTATTTGCCCTTCTTTTCAGAAGGACAGCCTTGCAGGGTAGAGTATTCTTGGCTGGCATTCTTTGTCTTTTAGTATTTGAATATATCATCCCATTCCTTTCTAGCTTTTAGGATTTGTGATGAGAAGTCTGATGTTAGCCTGATTGGGGTTCCCTTATAGGTGATTTGATGCTTCTTTCTTGCAGCTTTTAAGATTCTCTCTTTGTCTTTGAGTTTTGCCAGTTTGACTATAACATGTCTTGGAAAAGACCTTTTTGGGTTGAATACGTTTGGAGATCATTGAGCTTCCTGGATCTGAAGATCTGTGATTTTTCCTATGCCTGGGAAGTTTTGTGCCACTATTTTGCTGAATATGTTTTCAATACATTCTCCTTTATCCTCCCCTTCTGGAATACCCATGACTTGGATATTTGAGCGCATAAGGTTGTCTAATGTCTCTCTCAGATTTTCTTCAATATTTTTGATTCTTTTTTCTTGTCTGCTTGTGTTATTTCAATCAGTCCATCTTCAAGTTCAGAGGTTCTCTCTTCAACTTCCACTATCCTTCTAGTTAAACTCTCCATTGTGTTTTTTATTTCACTGAATAACTTCTTCAG